>NC_142590.1:17443007-17594761 GCF_965207765.1 Zootoca vivipara | reverse complement strand
AGTCCCATGGACTGCAAGAAGATCAAACCTATCCATTCTGAAGGAAATCAGCCCCGAGTGCTCACTGGAAGGACAGATCGTGAAGCTGAGGCTACAATACTTTGGCCACCTCATAAGAAGAGAAGACTCCCCGGAAAAGACCCTGATGTTGGGAAAGATGGAGGGCACAAGGAGAAGGGGACGACAGAGGACGAGATGGCTGGACAGTGTTCTTGAAGCTACAAACATGAGTTTGACCAAACTGCAGGAGGCAGTGGAAGACAGGAGTGCCTGGAGTGCTCTGGTCCATGGGGTCACGAAGAGTCGGACATGACTAAACGACTAAACAACAAGCTTCATTTGTTTTGTGCTATCCTAATTGTTTTCACACAGAGAGATACAAACAGAGTGATTTTAATTCAGACCCATCCTATATTTTATGTTATGTAACTTGGTTTTATTCTTGGGGGACCCCTACTACTCTCCTGGGCACCAGACCTCCTAAATTTCAAACAGAATGGCTTTTAAATATCCCCATTTAAGAGGCAATAAAAGTAAGTGTGAGTGTGTGTCTGACATCCTTGAAGCTTCCCATTCCTTTCCTTTAAAAAAAATATACATGGCCTTCTCTTGCTTGAATGGTGTTTCCCCATTCAAATGGCATCAAATCTTCAGGCTTTTGACTAGCCTACTGCCCTCCCCCAAGGTAAGATCTACACAACTTCAGAAAGTCACTCATATAAAATACGTATCAAATCCAAAAGCAAATGCACCCCAGGATGTTTGTTTCTAAATTCAGTTTCCTTTAAAACTAATGGGCACCTGATTTTAAAACATTCATTTCTTTTTTCCTGACAGTTTCCTGACAGTAAGAGCTGTTCGGCAGTGGAATTTGCTACCAAGGAGTGTGGTGGAGTCTCCTTCTTTGGAGGTCTTTAAGCAGAGGCTTGACAGGCATATGTCAAGAATGCTTTGATGGTGTTTCCTGCTTGGCAGGGGGTTGGACTGGATGGCCCTTGTGGTCTCTTCCAACTCTATGATTCTAAGATCTTTTTAAGGAATGGTTGAACCACTCCTTCAGCATCCTGTGTCACACATGGAACACTCAGTGACAGCTTATAGTCAAGCAACACTCACAGAATGACAAAAGCAGGGTGGCTGGCATTTCCTAAATTGCTACAAAGATGTGGCAAGGATTAAAATATCACACAGCTCTGCCTCTGAACATAGGTGGAAAAGCAACACAGAGTTTTTAAATCCCCGACTTATGGGTATGGATTTTAAATCAAAAGAAAGAAACTTTTGGGGGTGGGGGTCACAAATAAATTGTTCAAAACATGCTGGGCTTTTATAGCTGTCTTCAAAATATATTTATTTCTTTTTTTAAAAAAATGACACCTGAAAAAGAAAAAGGCGGAACGGCGAAATATTCAAGAGGAGGAGCTGCATTCACTTGCTCCCAGTTAGGTTTACTAAGTCAGTCATGAAGGCAGGAGATGTAAAATGCATCAGCTGTCCTCTGTTCAGTCCCAGCCTGACAGTTCAATACTTCCTCATCTTCTGAGAATGGCAGTGCCTGAGCCCTGAGTAAACCGTGTCTGTATGCAAACTGTCAAGGAGGGCTCGGCATATCATTAGGCTTGACCTCAATGGCTGCAGTGACAACAGGGAGCCTCACAGCCAATTGTCACCTGTGTTAAAATTCATCCTTGCATCTCCCAATTCAGCAGCATGCGAAGCAAACCCCATAAATAGCAGCCATTTGATGAACTACCTCATTTACTGAGATAATCTTAACCCTTTAGAGATGGCAGGCATACATACACTGCATATTTAGCAGATCTACGGTGCCTTTGTTAAATTAGCAAGCTCCTACAATGGAATGCATTGCTAGGACTGAGGCTGCAATCCTATGCTAGGGGTGTGTGTGTGTGCAAATTGATTCAGTTTGCATTTTTAAAAGGCACGTCAAACTAATTTGCATGCTCCTTAGCAGTACATGAGCTGAAACACAGCCATCCTGTGAAATTTGCACATCTCTGAATTTTGCAATGCACACACTAGGGTAAAGTGTGCACACAAAAAGTCATATAGTGTAACATTAAACATGCATTATATTAGGAGAAATTGGTGTGCAAAATTGTGTATATGAGGAGGATTGACCTACAACTATGTGTCTATTAGATGAAATTCGCTGGTGAATTTTCATGAGGGTTTTATATTGGGGGGGGGGAGAGAGATAAGCCAACTGATGCAGAAATGTCAAGAACTGAATTTAAGATTGGAAAAATGAGAAACCGAGAGAATAAAATATCCGCTTGCTTCTGGAAACTGATAAAATGCTGTAAACCTGAGGAAATTTAAACAGGTTTTGACAATTCCCTCCTCGCTATTTTATTCCCAACCAAATGTAGACTTTCTTATAAAGGTTTCCCTGATATAGAAAAAAAATGCCATGTCAAGGCTTGGGCTGGATGACCGCCAGTGTCCCTTTCAACTCAATGTCTATGACTCTATTAACTGAATTAGTGCAATCCTCATATGATCTTCATTAATTTGCCCATTAAAACCATTCCTGTCGATTACTTATTTCCATTCTAAACACGCTAGAGTGTTCTTTATAATGTCACAATAAAAGTACAGAACTGTGCAAGGTGGTGATCATTGCCTAATGGAGCTGTCAGCTGTGCAGAAAGGGGTTAGGAATAAGCAGCAATATTCCATAGTGTTCAACACAAAGTCTATTGTGAGGCTTTGACAGGGGGCATGAAAATGACTTAGATAATTTCACATGTATTCAGCGTTATGTCACAAGCACCTGGCTTATGCTCATTCAAGAAAAAAAAAAGGTAGTGTTGCACTTCCAATTCACCACATTTTAGTTTGAGAGTGGCCTCACACCCCGGAGTAAAGCTTGGGCATTTCATTTTCAGAACAGTACCAATATGCCCAATTAAAAACAGATCCATTTGCAGAAACAGTGCCATGTGCATCTGACAGAGCATTTTAAATTGGCATGTGTGTGTGTGTGTGTGTGGACTTCAAGATGGGAATGGAAGCTTTTGTATTAAATGCAGCAACGGTCATATTCATCAGGTCAAATATGGGATCAGGGAACTTTTCTCCAGATCTCTCTTTGTCCTTACTTTTAGGCCATGAGTTGGAAACAGATAGATGATATTGGAGAGGTTAAGCAAAAGTCAAGAGCAGGGTAAGGGGGATTCCCCCCCCATCTGTCTTTTCCAGCATTTTGTTGTCTAAAGGTAAAGGTACCCCTGATTACTCTGGGGTTGCAGCGCTCTTCTTGCTCTATAGGCCGAGGGAGCCGGCGTTTGTCCACAGACAGCTTCCGGGTCATGTGGCCAGCATGACTAAGCCACTTCTGGTGAACCAGAGCAGCACACGGAAATGCCATTTGCCTTCCCTCCAAAGAGGTACCTATTTATCTACTTGCACTTTGATGTGCTTTTGAACTGCTAGGTTGGCAGGAGCAGGGACCGAGCAATGGGAGGTAATCTCATCATGGGGATTCGAACCGCCAACCTTCTGATTGGCAAGCCCTAGGCTCTCTGGTTTAGACCACAGTGCCACCCGCGTCTAACTAGAAGTGATTAGAGTCAGTTAACAGCTACCCCACTAATCCATGTTGGAGCAGAGGAAGCTTGGGAGGAGAGAGGAGGAGAGGGGTGGGAATGGCTTGAACAACTGATAGAGCAGAGGGCCAATGGGAGAAAGGGAGAAGTCTTACATGTAAGGTAAGGATAACAAGAGACATAGAAATGGGGACTGTGCGGTACACAAAGCTCATTACTCCATGCAAAAATGGATTGTAGACCATGTATCTCTTTATAGCATGACATCAGAAGAAGTACATCATAGCTGTGTACTATGATGTGATACCCTGCACAGCTGCTACTACTACTGTCTAAAGGCTGGCACTGTGGTCTAAACCACTGAGCCTCTTGCGCTTCCCAATCAGAAGGTTGGCAGTTTGAATCCCCACGACGAGGTGAGCTCCCATTGCTCTGTCCCAGCTCCTGCCAACCTAGAAGTTCGAAAGCACGAAAGTGCGAGTAGATAAATAGGTACTGCTGAGGCAGGAAGGTAAATGGCGTTCCGTGTGCTCTGGTTTCTGTCACAGTGTTCTGTTGCGCCAGAAGCAATTTAGTCATGCTGGCCACATGACCCGGAAAGCTGCCTGTGGACAAACACTGGCTCCCTCGGCCTGAAAGCAAGATGAGCGCTGCAACCCCATAGTCGCCTTGGACTGGACTTAACCACCCAGGGGTCCTTTACCTTTTTTTTTTTTACCTACTATTGTCTAATAATACCAAGGACTGTGTTCATATCTGTCCTGTCACCAGTTGCTATATTTGTTCATGGAATCTTTTCTATTTTTAGAAATGCATTTTCCATGAAACTAATTAAGAGTTCTACTACCAGTCAAATTTGGCAATTGGAATGGATCCAATCTATTTATTTCAATTATATCTCATGCTTCCTCCCAAAGGAGTTCAGGGAAGCAATGGATGCAAAGGCTGCTTTAAGGCCCTTCCTGGAAATTTTGTTATAAAAATAAACAAGAAACTAGGCTTCTCCTCTCCAAAATAATGTCATTGGGAAAGATTGGAAGGCAGGTTTGTCCAAAAAGAAAGTGGAACAGTGCATATCAGGGGTGGGGGGTTGATTAAACCACTCTGGAAATGTGTGTTAACTCTCAGCACCTTTAAAGGCAAAGGTAAAGGTACCCCTGACCGTTAGATCCAGTCGCGGAAGACTCTGGGGTTGCGGCGCTCATCTCGGTTTACTGGCCAAGGGAGCCGGCATTTGTCCGCAGACAACTTCTGGGTCATGTAGCCAGCATGACTAAGCCGCTTCTGGCAAACCAGAGCAGCGCACATAAATGCCGTTTACCTTCCCGCTGGAGCGGTACCTATTTATCTACTTGCACTTTGATGTGCTTTCAAACTGCTAGGTTGGCAGGAACTGGGACTGAGCGACAGGCGGTCACCCCGTCTCGGGGATTCGAACCGCCGACCTACTACAATTTCCCAGGATTCTTTGGGGGAAGCCACAACTGTTTAAGTAAGCATGATACTACTTCAAATTTATAGTGCTGAAGGGACCTAAATCCACCTTGAAACAACGAATCATTGAGTCATATTCATGTGGCATTCCAAACAAACCACTTCGAATTTATACTAAAGTTTTTACAGTAAGGAATGCTCAGTGATCTTAAAACTTTAAGCAAAGTTAAATGAATTGGACGCGAAGTCTGTGCTTGTCACAAATTCTCAGTTTTTAGATAAGAACAACCTGGGGAAAAGGCTCTTGGGTGCTGGTAAATGAAAAGATAATTATACGGTAGTTAAATGTAAAGTTAAATGTAGCAACTGAAATGTACATAATGAACGACTATTATTGTTTCTATGCTTCACCTGCTTACGAAATTATCACTCAAGACAGCTGCGCAAAGGTGATAGTTGTATCATCTGCACTCACGCCTGCACTGAAGTAACCCCAAAAGAGTAAAAGCACAGTGCAGCCAGTTATCAGTTTCCACCGTGAGCGACAGGTAATTGTTTGCTGTTTTTATATGATACTTCATGAAATCCCAAGGTAGGGGTAGTAGCAAAGCGAGCACTCAGCAGGGAAGCTGATAAACAGATACGGCCTGCACAGGTGGCTTGGTCATAAGTGACAAGTGGCAAAGACTGAAGTGCCCAACCAGAGTCTGAAGCTTCTGTGGGGCTAGGTCTTACCTTCCAAGTCCCGCACTGCAGAATCCGGGACCGGCAGCCATGTGACACCAGAAGTTGCGTCGACGTAATTTCCGGTGTCGCTTTGCCCTTCTATGGGCACCAAAAATGGCCACCGCCAGCTTCAAAAGTAGTTTCTACGCATGACCGGAAGTGCGTTGACGCAACTTCCGGTGTCGGCCCGCCCATCTATGGGCAACAAAATGGTCTCCGCCGACACTGGAAGTCGCATCTATGCACTTCCGGTCATGCGTAGATGCGACTTTTGAAGCTGGTGGCAGCCATTTTTTGTGCCCATAGAAGGGCAAATCAGAAAGGAAAAAAATGGCCGCCGGCAGGAGAAAATAACGGAGAAAAACGGGAGACGAAGTGATACGGGGGACCACCGGGAAAAGGTAAGTAAAAACGGGGGTTTCCCTGGGAAAACAGGAGACTTGGCAGCTATGGGCTAGGTATAGGGCTGATAGGCTCCCTCTCTTTGCTTGACAACTGCTGAAGGAGAAATTGCCACCAAGCATAGAATGTGGCACCTAGATGGAGAAAAGTCCAGTGTGAGAAAAGGCTCAGCAAGATGTCTTGGTGACACAGTGTGTGCGGCACTTGGGTCTTCATCAGAAAAGGGAGACCTGCATACCCTCCTACATTTGTCTGATGAAAATAGGGACGTCCCATTCTGTAATGATAATTTTACTATTTACACATCTTACTGGGTTGCCCCAGCCACTCTGGACAGCTTCCAACATATATAAAAGCATGGTAAAACATTAAACATTTTGAAAAAACCTTCCCTATACAGGATTGCCTTCAGATGGCTTGGGGGGTCGGATAACGCCATACCCTCCAACATTTTTCCTGTGAAAATAGGGACGTCCTAAGGAAAAGTGGGACATTCTGGGATCAAATCAGAAACCGGGATGGCTTCTTTAAATCATGGACATCCCTGGAATTAGAGACATTTGGAGGGTCTGGGCCTGGGCCTGAGATTTTCCCCACCCCCAAATTACAGGGTTTTTTTTTTGTTATTTTGTGGGCAATAAATTTGAAAATTTGATTAATGAGGTCCCCATTGGTAGGAAATCTGCTGAGGTTCAGATAAGTGGCTTGAGGGCCTAGGTGATTTTATCATTATGGTTTTAAACAGAGCTTTTTTAAAAAAGAGTTTAGGTGTAATTAATTTCCCTATTCATATCAAAATACGGCCCCTCAATGAGGCCAAACTTAGATTCACAAAATGTTTAGGGGTATGCGTACCCCTGCCCCCCCCAAAAGCACTGTTTTTTAAAAAGTCCCTTCCGCCGTAGGAGGAGGGGAGATTGTGGGCACCACGAAGCCTACATGTGATGGGGAAATGGTTGCCATCCCCCCCCCCGCCCGTTGGCCGGCTCCCGGCCGCGGTGCTCCCTTGGAGCATCATAGAGCTACAATTTATAGAGTAGGAAGAGGGACTGAATATTGAACCACTCTGTGAATTGTAGCTATGTGAGGGGGAACAACACTCAGCACCCTAAACAAACTCCGTACATTTCCCAGGATTCTTTCGGGGAAGCCATTAAAGTGGTTATCAATGTGCTTTAAATGAATGGTGCAGATAAATTTAACAATACAGCAGATACAGCAACGGACTTAGATGTCTTACTGCAATGAAGCAGTATAGAATTTTTGCTAAATAAATGTGGCCTTAGAATCACAGCTGATTTGCAGGGTTACTCCGACATGTCAATAGGGAACAGTATTCTAGCATGAGGTAAGAATCATGTTCCTTTCTGGTTTTCTTTATGAAAGGGTACTTAGTAAGACTCACTATTGCTCCAATATATTTGCTTCAAAATAGTTTCACAGCAAAAGGGCCTTTTTAAAAGATTGACCTGGAAGGTAATGATATGTTAGCCTTGCCACTGTGGCAAATGCTATATTTCACAGGAATGTTTTTACCACATATTGGTTAACCAACGCTATTCACCTTCTTCCTGTAATGGGACCTAAATCTAGCTGTAAGAAAAGCTATAATGCCCACAGAGTTAAGAGCCTGTCAGTGTTTCTGTTTGTTTGTTTTTTGCAATCTATAATACCACAGGAAAGGAAAGGAAAGGAAATTTGGCCTTTGCATTCACAATGCTGTAGTTCGAAGAATTTGTTCTCCCCATTCCTGCTTTAAATTTTTTTTAAGAGGCTTGACTCACTTGCACCTCTAACACATGTAGATCATTCTGTTGTAACAAGAGTGGAGAATTTACACTGAGCAAGAAACTGAAAGTTGGCAAGTCTTTTCTTAGAGACAGAACATATTGGACACAATTGAGAAAATCTGGTGATGTTGTGATTAACAACGCAACCCTCTGGAAATTATTTTGAGGGTGCATGGCAGGAATCTATTAATTACCTTTTTTTAAACAAATCCTTACAAAGTGGGAAAGATTGCTCTTTAAATATATAAACCAAAGGAAAACAGCACTCCTAGACTCTGACATCTCTGTCTGTGTTTGTGTGTTAGTGTAATAATCAACCAAGGACCATTGTCTTCCCCTAGAAAACAAGCTATTGCATTAGTTCAACAGTTAATATTCCCATTTTTGAAAGTGAAACTCCACTGGTTGCAGTGCTAAAAGGCATCGCTGAGGTCCAGGATTATATCGTAAACCATTTTCATAAGGGCTCTTCCGAAAGGCTGAATTATCAGCGTTTGCTTAATAGACTGTCACACGGATTTGAAGGTCAGTGATCCATGAACTAAAACAGTCTTTAAGAAGCCCGTAATGTGTTACTTGATGATGACTACAAAGAAACTAAGTCTATTGAGCAGATAATTGCATATTTATATAATGGGCAATAATGGGAATTACAGTCTGTCCATTATGTCAACTCTCGGGAATATACATGATTGATTTTTTTTTATTTTAAAAGGGGGGGAATCTTGGTAGGAAATAATTATGCCTTTGTTGCCTTTTGGTTTTAAAGGCTGCTTGCTTAGTTAGACATCTCTTTAATGAGAAGGAGAATCGGGAAGTGTCTAGAAAAGAAAACTTTGCTTATATATTTTGACCCAGTCTATGTGGAGCATGCCTCCTATCTAGGCATTGACTAGACATTCACCTACTTAGCTTTAATAATGTAGGAAGCATCAGTTGACAGACCTTCTCATGTATTATGCTGCTCATGTTCTTGCCCGTCACTTAACACATCCCATTTAGACAACCAAATGAGTGGGAGAAGAATTAGTTTGTAAAGTTACCATGAGACTTACAAACTAAATTTGCCATACTCTGTATGCTTACATAGGTGTAAGTGCTTACTCTCAGTAAACATGTATAAGATTCAATTTAATGCAAAATATTTCTTGGTAGGAATTAGCATGCAGCCTTTACATGAAGCACCATGTGCATGTATTTAACCTAGTGCAAGATCACATCAATAAGAGGAGTTGTTGTTGTTGTTGTTGTTGTTGTTGTTGTTGTTGTTGTTGCTGCTGCTGCTGCTGCTGCTGCTGCTGCAAAGGCACCAAGCTTTTATAACAGAGCCTCACAAGAACCCAGTGGTAGTATCCATAAAACATTAACTACTACCATCATTGCAAATGTTCCAAATATTTTGGATCAGCAAACCTTAAAGTAGCACTCTGATACACTTAGGCTTGAAACCAATGTTAGCACTACTCAGAGTATACCTACTGAAATCAATGACCCTAAGTTACACACGTCTATTCTGAGTAGTAATGGGGACCGGGGGGGAGGGGAATCTAATGAAATTGTACTTTGCAAAACAATAGGAAATCCGAAATTGTGTGCTGCAGTTCTCCAACCGACCAGTCTTTACAAAATTGCATATATATATATATTGGGGGGAGTGTGTGTAAAAATTAATATAATTAGTGAAAATTTCATACAGAATAACATTATATTAGGAAACATTTTATGTAAAATGTGCAAATTGATCAAAACTGCTGCAAAAATGTCTATCAGGAGAAATTCATGCCCAAATGCTGATAAATTTTCCTGAGGATTTCCTTAAACACAATTTACAAATTGCTGCAGAAATCTGGAGAAATGAATTTCAGATTGGAAAAACTGATAACAGTAATCAACAGATCCTTCTACTGTATCCCTTACTCTAAGTAAGCCTAATAGAGGATACAGTTCGTTATTTCTGAGCTAAGTCTACACGTGTCAATTCAATCTTGTTACTGAAGAAGCTTCTGCAGGATTTTTTAGCCAGTGCTGTGCCATCAGGATCCACTCTTTTTTATTAAAGCCATAACACATCTGCCCAAAATCAACACCTTATGTGGCAAACTTAGAAAAAGGGGTGTTTGGGTTCAAAAGCCTGACAATATTTTCAAAGCATGAGAACACTGCTTTGGAGATGTCCTTCATGAAATACATTGATGCCAGAAAATGGGCCTACTAGAAGTTTAAAGGAAAGCGCAACACGAATCTGCTGAACAGATAGTTCACTTTTACTATGAGTCGTGAGGGCCCACCACACAGCCCTCATGCATTATGTTATTTGTTTAAAATGTTACTTGCCTGCTTTTTATTGGCATCCCAGGGTTTGATGTGGCTGTTGTTGGCATCTGTCTGTCTTGCGAGACAATGGAGTCCACCGCTGGGGGTGAAGTCAAACCACTGTGTAAGCACCAAAGTGACCTTCCTGGGGTACAAAGCTGGGCATCTTCAGGGTTGTCCAGCATGAGTGGGGGTTGGGCTAACTCTGGAGAACATATGATCGCCGCCGCTGGAAGGGGAGGGCAATAACAGCCAATTGGCATCGCAAAATGCCCCCCCTTTAGGCCCGTTTACGGGAACCCTGTTATCGCCGCCGCAATAGGGCGGGGGGTCACCGCCCCCACACCCCTCCCCTTTATGTAAATGACTAAAGGATTCCGCCCAAGGCCTGCATCCGCCAAAGTTGTGACAAATTGCTACGGGAAAGGCGAAACCTGCCAATGCAGGGAAATTCCTTTCCAGCCCTTTAACAGCGTCCGGTCATAGCAGCGCCTGCGTGTGTGTACACCTGTGGAAGTAAAACCTGTAAAGCAAGAAGCCTGTGGAAGTGAATAACCTGTAAAGCAAACATAAAATTAGGGAGTGGAGGGTGGGAAAGCTCTGAATCCGTCGGCTGCTTCCCAAGAATGGCTCTACCTACCTGACCCTACCTGACCCTACCTGACCAATCCCCCTGGCATGCCTACCTTTGGCCAGATTGGTCAGATGACTGAGTGGGTGGCAACTCCAGCCTCAGGTAGCCAGTGCCAGCCTCCAAACTTCCAGAACTGCCTCAGGGATCCCAGGGGGGGCTGCACGCGACTGTGCAAAATGCGCCTCCCCTTTATGCTGGGTAAGCGGTCATTCTGTGCACTGCTCTGGTTCGCCAGAAGCAGCTTAGTCATGCTGGCCACATGACCTGGAAGCTGTACGCCGGCTCCCTCGGCCAATAAAGCCGAGGTCAGGGGTCCCTTTACCTTTACCTTTTACCACACAGAAGCTTCCGTCTCAACATGAGGCAGTAGGAAAAACTACATAGATCAGAAGAAAACATGTTCTGAAAGTGAATGCAGCTTCCACACAGAACACATTTGCAGACAAATTGAAGAACTAACTGTAAATAATATAACCTTGGGGGCCACCTGTACTTGACCTTGGTGTCAGTTTAAAACAAAAAAGGAAAGGTGTGATGGAATTGGCTTGCTCTGTTCCTTAACCATTAAACATATTCTGGAAGGGTGAGGGAATGAGGGTTAAGAGGTCTGCATGCCATAAGGAAAATAAACTCCTCTCCCCAAGCTACATGGGAAGGTTTCAGGAAGAAGGAATGGCGAGCAGGTGAAGAGAGAAAGAGATTTTTCTCCTTTCCCACTTTTCTTTCAGAATGATGTTTTTGCTCAGTTAGCAAATTCATACATTGTGAACGTGACCTGCTGTATCCTTGGGGAAAGACCTGCGGTTGCAGTAGACAATGCATCTCAATACTTGTAATTCAAAGGCATCGAGGCAAAAACTGTCAAAACATTACTAAAGTTGACAAGGACATATGGTTCATTAGTTTTGGAACTGATGGGTTATGGACCAGTTTGCGATCCACTTGGTAGTTTAATTCGAGTTAGGTTATGTAAAACCAGCACTGAGCATCATCGTTATATTTCAGGTCATCAGCACCCATAATCACAAGCATCAATCACTGCTACATTAACAATATCATTAAAAAAATGACTTATTGAAACTCTCTAGCTGCTTCCTGCATACTGACCTGGGGTTTAGAATACTAGTAGTACCAGCCTTTGTCCATACCATACATCTAGGGGGTAAGTGAGTGGTATTCACAAATAGTCAAATGTTGCAGAAATAAAGAGTCACCTCCAGCTGTAAATATATCTTCCTTCTCAGCATTCTTTCCCATGCCAACTTAAACCTACCCAAGCATGCATGATGCTTGCCATTGCGTACACCTGACAACATTATTCCTAAGAGGCCAGAGTTTTAAGTGCATTGCCTGTTACCATCTCTTCAAAAAAATACTTCAAGACATATGGCCTGACTCACAGACTTTCTTTTGAAACAATGAGCTAATGCCCCTCAGATTACCAGAGCATAGCTGTCAAGTCATCCCCCCCCCCTTTTTAAGGGAAATTCTCTTATGCTGAATAGGCTTTCTCGCAAGAAAAGGGAAAACTTGACAGCTATGTACCAGAGCAGGGCAAAGTCATTCAGTTACATATATTCTTAACAATATTATTATTTAACAAATTCACCCAGGGGAGGGATTTGTTAAGTATTGTGCTAAGTCAGATCAGTGGTCGATCTAGTTCACAGAGTTAGTCCACCAAAGCCACATTCACACTATACATAAATAGCACCATGACACCAGTTTAAACAGTCATGGCTTCCCTCAAAGGCTTCTGGGAGCTGTAGTTTATTGGAGGTGCTAAGAGTTGTTAGGAAACCCACTTTCCCCTCCCAGAGCTAGGATTCTCAGAGTGGTTTAACAAGCACCTTTCCCAAGGTCTCTGGAAACTGTAGCTTCCTTAATGGCACAAGGGTCTCATAACAACCCTCAGCACCCCTAACAAACTACAGCTCCCAGAATGCTCATGGCTGCTTAAAGTGGCATCATCACATTGGACATCACTATTTACTTGCCCAACTATTTAGCAAAATTTATGTACTGATTGCAATTAAACCTCTAAGAAGTTTACAAGAAATATTAAAATGATAAAAAAAACCATTTTAAAATTTAAAATATAAAACATTGAAAAATAATTAAAATTAACAGTAGACCTATAAGAGATTAAAGCACATTGGCATATACATGTCTAGATAGACTTAAACAAAAATGTATTAAACCGATTCCAAAAGGTGTACAGTGAAGATGCCTGCCTCGTGTCAATAGGCAGGGAGTTCCAAAGCTACCGGTACTAACATGGGTATATCATTCATGCTGCTAAGCAATCTAACCCAGATGTACGGATGGAGGAGAAATTCAATACAGTTCACATTTAAAGGCAAACCTACCTAATGCTGAAACAACGTGTGAACCATAACACGTTGCAAAATTTTGCAAAATGAGCATTTTTCTGAATTTTGCAATGCAATCCTGCAGCCACATAATGTGTACAAAAATGCATATATCAGTGGAAAGTGTATATAAAAATGCATATGAATGAAAACAGCATATCCATGTGCATTATATTAGGGCTAATTGCTTTGCAAAAATGTGTACCGTGTTTCTCATATTATAAGACATGTCTTATATTTATTTTTTCCTCAAAAAAACACACTATGGCTTATTTTCAAGGGATGTCTTATTTTTTTCCTCCTCCTCCTGCCGCAGCCGGCATTGCTGCTGCGCCTATCACTATGTCTTATTTTCGGGGTATGGCTTATATTCCTTGAATGCTTAAAAATCCTGCTATGGCTTATTTTATGGGTATGTCTTAAAATATGAGAAACAGGGTATATTCGGCAAAAATGCCATCAAAACTGAATATATTAGCAGAAGTTCACACTAGAACACTGATGAATTTTCATGAGGACTTTAAAACCATCACCATGATCATAATGTGCACAAGCTAATATTGGCAATGTGGAGAACTAAATGTAAAAGAAGGAATGAAGAAACTGAAACTAACAGATTCATCCAGTTAAACCCACAGGAGATCAGGTTGTTGTTGTTGTTGACGCATATACTGCTTCATCTCATAATCAGCTTCTATGTGGTTTGCAAGGTTACACTAAAATATTTGAGTATAAATATCCATAATTAAAATAAACAATGGAACCATCCCTTTAAGAGAATAAAGCTGTTAGTATTTCCATAAAATGATAATGCTAAGAGTATGAGAGTTCACGTAATTCTGGAGAAACTAACACTAGGGATAGTGTTGACCTAGTATCGGGTTTTGTTTGTTTGTTTAGGAAAATGAGGGAATATAAATGAAGTTTTATACAGAGTCAGTAAATAGGGAGAAATTATTCTTCTGCCTCAAAATGCCACAGTTGGGAGAAACTGAACCGCAGAACATTAACACCCCCAAAGATTTGCACACTGCATACAACACACTTAGATAATTCTTTATCAGATGTTCACCAGCACTGATGACTTCAAGATGGGGGTCATGGGGGAAATGGAGGCAGACTGTGACTCAGCAGCAGAGCATCTTCTACAGATGCAGAAGGTCTCAGGTTCAGTCCCTGGCATTTCCAAGTGAGCCTGGGAGAATTCGCTGTCCAAAGTTCTGGAGGGCTCTTAACAGTCACTGTAGATCAGGCATCCCCAAACTTCGGCCCTCCAGATGTTTTGGACTACAATTCCCATCTATCCTGACCACTGGTCCTGTTAGCTAGGGATCATGGGAGTTGTAGGCCAAAACATCTGGAGGGCCGCAGTTTGGGGGTGCCTGCTGTAGATGATATTAAGCTAGGTGGACCATTATTATTTTTGTAGTCCATAATCAGAGTCCATGTATATATAAAGGGGTGGCATTGCCTATCACACCCTGCTTGGGAGCTCTGCAAGGCACTGATAGCTGTCATTGGAAACAGAGCTAGGTGGTCCTTCAGTTTGATTAATTTTTAATCCTCATATTTGCTGTTAAGCAATCCATAATGACCAGCCCTTGGGCAGGAATCCAGGCCACAATTATACATGCTTAAGCCACACTAAAACCAATGGGACTTTCACAGATAGAATTGTGGCTGGAGCACAGCCATAAATATTACTGTGTGAACCTTGATGTGCTAAACAAAGATATCAATTAAAACCTATTTTTCAACCTGCCTCACATAAGCCTTTTAACAAATATAATTACAGATGTCTAATTTTTCACCACAGGGAGCACCAGAGAATCATTCGCAAATAACCAGCATCAAAATAAGTCTAAAATAGGATGTTATTTTTAATGCGGAAACTTGTTTATTTTAAATTTTTTTAAAAAAAAATCCAGTTACAGGTTTAATACACACATTCAAGACTTATAGATATGAGAGCTTTTTACTTTGAACTGTTGAATATTTCCTTTTCTTCCCATAGATAAATTTAATATAGTGTAGTTTAAGGCAAAAACAGTTACATAACTGCTTTGTTAATCAGATATTGCACATTAAGGCTGGGATCCAAAGAGACAGGCTGCTCTGTATGGTGTAGTGGTTAGAGTGATGGACTGGGAGGTCAGGATTAAAATCCCCACACAGCCATAAAAGTGTACTGCGTGACATTGGGTCAATTACAGCCTATCAGCCTAGCCCACCTCATATGATGGTTGTGGGGTAAAAAGAAGGGGATAGGTGTCACTTTGGACTCCTTGGAAGAAAGGTGGGGTAAATATGTAATGATAAAGATGAGAAACTGAAAAATTGCCACTCTCTTAGGGAGCAACTTCCTCCCTTTAACTAATCGCCAATGCTTCTCATGCTATATTGTCCCTTTAGTGCCATTTTCAGTCTTTGCTCTCTCTAGCTGGTGAGATTAGCAGGCAAAAAACAAAGCAAAAAACCTGTTAACAATTACATCTCCTTCTAACAGTGATACAGTTGCTGCCAGAACTATCAGCAAGGGAGCACATAAATGCTGGCGGATGGGGCTTCCTTATTGATCACTATAAAAACACTCACAAACAAAACGTGAACTCCAAAAATCCATTCACAGGCACAGATGTAATCTTTAAGTACAGCTTGTTGATATTAAGCCAAGTTTGAAGGGAGTGCTCTTTTCTTTCAAGGACATCCATTACACCACATACATATTAACTCTATGCCTAACAGGTCTAGCAGATGCGTTTGTTTGTGAGATGGTGCATACATATCGATAGCCTCCACCTACCACACCACACTTTCCCCTACTCACGACAACTATATTTGTAATAATATTATTTATTTTAAAAAAGGAGAAACTTTTCTCAACGAGTGTATGAAATCACACACAAGTCCATCACAGTCTTTTAATTTAATGTCCGAGAAAGGAATCGATTTCCACATAACATTTGAATTCCCACCCTCTCCTCCAGGGCACACAGAGAAATATTTATGATACTAGCCTATTTATTCTCGCAACGACATAGCACCATGGTAGGACAGACAGAGGCTAAACTACATGGGATGATAAATGTTGTATATGCAGCTACCAACCAAAACTGAAACTATGCACCTAACCTTGCCTTCAAAACATCTAATAGCATAACCTTAGTATTTTTTTAAAAAAGTAGTAGTAGATCACATATGAAGGCAGTGGTGGCTGCTGCCTATTAGGACTGGCAGGGTGGAAGGAAGTGAGACCAACAGTACGTGGGGCCAGAGCCAATGAGAGGCAGAGCCAGCCAACTCTAATTTCGTCCCCATCCTCCTCCATGCTGTTGTATTCAAGGAGCAACAACTAGACTGACGAGGAGGAGGATGAAGCTGATAGGCAGGTCTAACCACTGGTCTGGTTGTAAAGAGGAAGACAGGTAGGTGGGAACTAGTTGAGGGCAAGCTGAAGATAGTGAGTCTGTGCCCCATTCACTCTAGTGAACCGCCTCATCTGGGATGTTGGCCCCACCTCATCTGGGGTCCCAGTTTGTACGCCTGAAGAAATGTTTCCTCACTCACTCACTTATCTGAGATAATAAGAAAACTAACACATTGGACTAGATCAGGGGTCAGCAAACTTTTTCAGCAGGAGGCCGGTCCACTCTTCCTCTGACCTTGTGGGGGAACGAATCCCTATGCCCCACAGATAACTCAGAGATGCATTTTAAATAAAAGCACACATTCTACTCATGTAAAAACAGGCTGATTCCCAGGCCATCCCCGGGCCAGATTTAGAAGGTGATTGGGCTGGATCTGGCCCCGGGGCCTTAGTTTGCCTACCCATGGAGTAGATGATCCTCATGGTTCCTTCCAACTCTGTGATTCTGTGATTTATGAGAATACATAGAAAGGAGCACAAACAACATACTCCACACCCAAGGAAGCTCCACTCCAAAGACTTGGTGCACAGCTAAAACTCTAGACCTCCAGTTTTCTCAGAACACCAAATGTGCTCTGCACTCCATGAAGTGACATCCAAGTCGGAAGTGCTGGCAGGATGCAGTTAGATCACAACATGATCTCATTTGTTTGGAGCCAGCTGGCCTTCCCCTAGATCCGATCTCTTCAAGGGTACTCAGGAAGAAGAGCCTATAGCAGAACAGTGATTTCAGCTTAGGAAGTCAGCTCACGCAGGGGTACCAGCTAGAAGGCAGCAATAACTTTTTCTTAATGCTTGCAAACCAGCTCGGCTCAGGAAAGGGAGCAGCAAAGCTGCAGGCATTTTGCTCACCCTGCAAGACTTATCTCACACCTCTCAGACAACGAAAGCCTCATTAGCAAGCAATTATGCCTATTTAAAGTATGATTTTATGCAGATTTTGTGCTGAGGCTGTTTTGTATTGATTGTTTTATTTGTTAATTGATTGTGTTCTATTGTTCTTAATTGGTTAACCACTCAGAGGACATGGCTAATTGAGCAGGATATAAATAAACTCCTGCCTGCCTGACTCCTGCCCAACTGTTTCCTTTAGACCCATTGTCCTAATAGCACAAGCAGTTGCGGAGAGTTGTACTTGCCATTATTCAACTTCTTTCCTTTGCCCTTAAGATTTTTACTGAACAGTCTTCATAGATAGATGAATAGATAAATACATAGATACATAGATACAGTGGTACCTTGGCTTTTGAACATCTCCATTGACGAATGTTTCAGAACTTGAACGCCATAAACCCAGAAGTAAATGCTTCCATTTTCGAATGTGCCTCAGAAGTCGAATGGCTTCTGCTGAGTGTATATGTTATTTTTCTCAATTTTCTTTATTAAATTTGCAGGTCGCCCTTTGTGCCTCAGTTTTTGAACATTTCAGAACTCGAAGGTTCTTCCGGAACGGATTACATTCAAAAACCGAGGTACCAGTGTACATGCAAATACACCCCATCCAACTTCATAAACTAAGGGGTCTCTGTATTTACTTTCAAGACAGAGGTAAGGAACCTTTTTTAAGCCAAAGACTGCATTCCCTTCTGGACAACCTTCCAATGATGACATACCCATGAGGGACACAGCCAGAAGTAAAAGTGAATGGAATAATGGAAATAAATAATACCTTTGTACAGTAGGCTAATTTCTGTGCCCTCTCCTCCATCCAGACAAGCAAGAGGCATTGTCAGAGTTCAAGGCAAAAATGCTCAAAATAAGAACCAGTGGGGTGGCAGTGGCCTGTGGAGAGTTCTGCAGAGCCTGTACCTCAGCCCCTGAGCCTGAGGTTCTCATCCCTGGTCTAAACCCCACCAATATACATCCTTTCAGTGTCGTTGTAGTCAATTCTATCGCACCATTTGTTTTCCACCAGGAGATACCTCTAATTTTATGTGCTTCTTAAGTGTTTCTTAAGAAGGCCCTCCATTGTGAAAAAGCTAGACCCAGTTTTATTTCCAAAGGTTGCATGCTCTATATATTTATAGTAAGAGAAAGAGAGAGGGGAGGTGAAAATACTGAGGAATAAGAAAATACTGATTTTGGTTTAGAAGCTATGGTCCACATTTCCTACTGGGAACTGTGTATATATAGCAAAGACCATTTAGTCTCAGATGCAATTAGAAATTGATTTTCTAAATAATTTACATTATCTGCATGGCTAAGCAAGGCACCGCCAATGCATTTGCACTATCTGCAGGAAGCGGGATGCAGCAAAATGGCTATGATGGGAAAAAGAGAGAGACAATCTTCTAGCCCTTTAAGAACAGCAGCTCCTTGCACAAGAGTAAGCAAATTAAGCAGAATCTGGGGAGACGAATCATACTTGCAAAGTGAACCAGCCTCCCCATTACATCCACTGGGCAGGGACAGGAATGACACCCCCCTACCATTGGCTCTCACACTACACTAGTCAGTGTGTGTCTATGCTCTGTGTGCATGCCTGCCTGCTTCTCTGCCCCTGTGAAACCATAAACCAGGGCCAAATCCAGACTCTCATGTATGCTAAGCCTTTTCATGTAGTTATAGCTCTACACCAGTGGTGTCAACTGAAAAGCAGCCATGTGCAGGGTTTTTTTTGGGGGGGGGGCCTTGGCAGGCCAAATTACATACCGCCTTTCATCCAAAGATCACAGGGCAGTTTGCAACAAAAGAACACAAGGTGCATAACAAAATAGCAAAAAAACAAAACAAAAACCCATAACACCCCCAGTTGGAGTGCAGTTAGAGCAATTGGCTGATGAGTCTAGCCTTCAAACTTTCTAAGCTTTATATATAGGTGAATTAGAGGTTGGGACATGATAGATGTGCATTTATGCATGACGTAGAGCAGGCATCCCCAAACATGGCCCTCTAGATGTTTTGGGACTACAATTACCATCATCCCTGACCACTGGTCCTGTTATCTAGGGATGATGGGAGTTGTAGTCTCAAAACATCAGGAGGGCCAACTTTGGGTATGCCTGTTGTAGAGACACAGAAATGGACAGAGAGAAGTGGGTGGGCTCTTAGGTTTATTCACCCCTCTCATAGAGCCCAGTGAACAGAGGTGGAGCTAGGTGCTCCGGCACCCCCCATATGCTGGGGGGGGCTAGCTGTGGGGGGAGCTAGCCACACGCGGGGGCATGCCGCCTGCAGCAAGTGGTGTGTGTCCCAGAGAGAACCATTGGCCTGAAGGAGCAGGGCGCTTCTGGTGTTCCTCTGCTAAAGATGGGAGATTCAGGGCGGACAAAAAGGACCTTCTTCTTCATGCGGCACATAGCAAAACTATGGAATTCAGTTCAACAAGATGCAGGGGTCACTGACTTAGACAACATGGATTTGACAAATTCATGGAGGAAAAGTCTGTCAGTGATCCTCATGATGGCTGTATACTACTTCCAAGATTAGAGGCACTGTGCTGCTGAATACCAGTAGCTGGTAAACAGCAGCAGGAGATGGCAATATGCTTGTGTCCTGATTCTGGCCTTCCCATGGGTGCCTGTGTTGGCACTTGTGGGAGACAAGGTGTTTGATTAAATAGACCTTTGGTGTGACCTAGCAGAGACTTGTGTCTTCTTAAAACTGAATGCAGCAAACACCAAGTCCCCACACATGTATTCGCTAAATCCATTTGTCAGGGAGCTCTGACAGGCTGAAGCTTCTTGTTGAGTGCACACTTAGAAGGTTTGCCTCTGCATAATGTGCAAAATGGATCTTAAATTCAAGGAACTTGGGAGGCACATAATATAATGTGGTGATTTAAAAGATCCATTTAAGAAGCAAGTCATTTATTGACTTTGCATGCTATGGAATAATATTAAAAATATTTGCATAACCTGATTTCTCCTCTTGCCCCCCATCATGTAGACAATGAAGAATTTATATATATATATATATATCACAGTCAAAATGCATCAAGGTGTTTATGTATTCTCTCAAGCACAATTTAACACTACTTGTCTACTGAATTGTTTATGGACTAGTGCTGCGTAGGTAAACTTCAAAAACATTATATCTGTAAGGTATTGCTCCAATATACTAGGAAAGGAATAACATACTTAAGTGTGAGGGTCTAATGTGGCCCCTGCATCTATAATAGCCACATCATAACATAAACGCATGTAATGCCCTAGTCAAAGAAATATAAGCTACCACCCTATACTTCCTGCAGTTTTGTTGCTTTATGTAGATTTCTCCCCCCTCCCCCAGTTGCATTACTCGATGCAGTCTGTTTTCCCATTCTGTTTCAGTAATAAGCTCACATGACTTTAAAATGTAGAGTCACCCAGGCAGGGTATTTTAATTCTGTGCACACTACACTTGTTGAAGTGAAATACAATGATTCTACGATCTGAATTGCTTTTTGGCAGGAGTGCTATTTAGAGATCGTGGGTGTTGTCCTGTCCTTGTGCTTCAGACTGCAAGTGGAACAAGTTATTCTTCACAGAAGCACTTTTATGAGCAACTTGATATTAAGACTGAGCTGAAAGGGGGAGGGGCTTTTTATTCACCACCACCATTGGGGATCTTTCATGAGGGCGCACCAACAATGTTTCCATCCCTTTAAAGTGCCGCTCTTGTTGAGAAAATTTGTGTGCAAACTTACAAACAGGAAAAGCTACCCTCAGGAATTTTATGTGTAGTCCTAACTCAGGGCAGAATACCGAGTGTTCATTGTTATGAACCACGGGTTGCAGATGTTCTGCCATTGGGCACCAGTCTAGCAATTTTGCCTATGATGTTAATAAAAGGTCTCAGTAAATATCCCCTCAAAATCCTCATTTTGTGGGAAACAAAGGCTTGCTTGCTTGAGGACTATCTGCAATGCAATTATCAGTGTTGTGCCTCTCTGCTCCCACCAACTTCCAAAGAAGGCTTCAAAGTCTTTGCTACTATATGATCTCTGGCCTCCTTCTGGCATGTTGCTGTTCAGCTCCAATCCATACAACCAAGAATGCCTTCGTTGCTTAAAAGACACACACAAGCCTCAGTTTCTGAGGTCTAGGGAAATCCTGGTGTGGAGAGAAGTCACAGAACAGAATTCTCCAAGATGGGCCAGTAACTTCTCATGTGCTTCATAGCCTAGGAAAGAGCCACACCTACAGGGCCTCCATGTCACACATAAAATAAAAAGGGGGATCAGAATAGCTCACTATTGGTCATATCAGAAGTCTACTTCCAGCTGCTTCCTCTATTCTGCTTCTAAACATCCTGAGATTGTGAAATGTACATTGGCGCTGAACTGAATGCAAGCGGCTAATTAGATTTCAACTCCCTATTTTACCAATATTAATGTTTCTTTTTATAATTACTTCTATAAGTGAAATATAATTAACATCCCAATTTGATTGTTGTGCAAGTGCAAGCCATTTGGGGCTCATTGACATTGCTTCCTATCATTGTGGTGCTCTTCAAGTGCCTCTGTTGGCGAAAGTAGGAGTGGGAAAGACAAATTATTTGTGACAGTTTAAAATACGTGCTTCCGCCTCACAAAAAGTCATTCATGACCCTCAAATGAAAAAAGAGCAGCATGGCAAGGAATAGAAAAAAATGACTCAATGGAGAAAGAGTCTTGTTATGTTAATGAAATTGTCACCCAGAACAAACTGCTATGTTTTTCTTTCATCCCACCCACCCACATCAGGGATTCCCAAGTTTTTGAGATCTGATGGCCAAACTAGATGTGTGATTGCATTTAATGTGACTGCTTTCTTTCTTCTAAATAACAACCAAAGCGTCCCAGTCAGGTTCAGAACCATGACATTGTTATGGAAAGTGCTTAATGGGGTTAATTCCATATGACTTGGTAATGCTGACTCGTTCCTCACAATGCAGCTCTCTGACTCTGGTGACTGTCTTTTCTGTTATCTTAAATCTATGGCAGACAATATTGCACACATGAATACTTCCACTTCCTCTCTGCCATGCGAAAACTCACTTATCTGAACGTAAAGAATTATGCTCAGACCTTGCTGTACAACAGAGATCCAGATATCAGAACATCCAGAGCCTGCCCACTTCCTTACTTGTTTGTGCTTTGCTGGTTGGTGGCAGCCATTTTGGGGCAGAAACCATCCACGGAAGGAGGGAGTGAGCAAGATCACGCAATTCAGATAACGGGTGATCAGTCCCCCCCCCATCTCTTTTGCTGGTTGGATGCATCCATTTTATGAAGAAACCATGGAGGGAGCTGGGAGAGAGATTGGGCAAATCCCCGATTGGAAATGTTCCCATAGGAATAAATAGAAACTGTTTATTCATTATGTGAATGGTCGCCTAGCGAATGATTTCCAGGGAACACATTGTGAATACTTTTATTTCCATCTATTGGTTATTTGGAAAGTATTGAGATTTAACTAGTCACACCACACACACACACACACACACACACACACAGAGAGAGAGAGAGAGAGAGAGAGAGAGAGAGAGAGAGATGAACCTAGAGAAATACCAGCTCATCTCTGTGTGATGTCTTTATCTGGCAGGACAGATGCAGCAGCAGCAACACAACTTTCAAGAAAAGAACATCTAAAATATGCATTCCACAACATCTGTCTAGATTTCACTTAGCTGCATATTTTAGCACCCTCTTTAAATATGGGCAAAGAGTTCCCCTTGCGCTGACCTTTAGGAAAGGAACCCAGAAAGCCATATGTAGGCCAAACACTTTGACACGGTAGCAGCCAGTGTATTAAACGCCAAAAATCTGATCTTTGTTGCAGTGTCTACATCACAGATGTGTTCTACAAAAGCATTCAAATTCATCAAATAATTAAATATACTTTAAATATTACTAAAGAATATTTCACACTTGCAGTGACCCTCGCCTGACGAGGGTCACTGCTGGGCTAATGATTAGGGGAAGCACACACAGAGATGCACTGTATTTCAAATGCACGGAAATCAAATACCCACAAGAGAGGTCCTGTCACAATATAACCCTTAACAAACTACAGTTCTCAGGATTTGGGGAGGAGGAGGTGGTGTGTTTTGAATGTGCACAAAGCCTTCTAAGACTTTCATTATCTGAGACCAATACCATTTATGTCAGCCCAATTACTATATGAAATCACCAACAGTGTTTCTTGATATTTGTCGTACTTGTTGTATCTCTCCATTATAAGAAAAAAAGAAACATGTATTTTGAAATACATTTTAAAATGACTATTTTGTGAGAAAACATGTTGAAAATACATATTTAGATGCACGTTTTCGCAGAGATCCCCCCACCCAAATAAAACCAATTGCAACTTAATGTGGAAAGGGGTGGGATGGTTTTATGAATTAACACATGTGCAAGTGAAGGGGGATGGAGGTAGACTAACCCATCTACCCCTAGTACATAGATTGGGGAAAATCTCTTTTGTCACAGGGAAACAGTGTTTGGAGGGAAGGAAAGAGAGGAGATTGAAAGCCAACCTTTGAGGGCTTTTGCCAACACAGGTCTTTTTATCCACAGGTCTTGGATAAAAACAACAACATGGATGAAATTCTGAGGAGCAATGAACCAGTATGAATTTGGAAAGAACTCCTGGAAATCAGATAGGTTTTTTCTTAATGAAGGAAGCTAATAAATACTGAGCCAATTCCGAATCAAGCTCATAAGACTTTACCCATCACTAGACAAGCTTCAAAAAATTTATTGTGCAAATTAAGAGACTTTCTCTTACCGTAGAAGTCTGAACAGGTTTGCTTAGTTTTTGACATGATTTGCACTGGTTATGGCATTTGCATTATAGAAAATCTGCTCTGATAAACTTCACATAAATCTGGAAAGAAAAGTTCATCTGGGAACTGAAACCATCATGCATTTGGAGAGGGGAAATTGATGATGGAATTCTATAAACATGACTTGAAAGAAACATTTGAGGAATTCCATGGGAACCAAGATGGATTTTGATCAGGACTGCAGTAACTGGTGGAGGATTGGGGGGGCGGGGGAGTGCACCGCCCCCGGCTCCATCGGGGAGGGGGGTACCATTGCGGTCGGCGCCTAGGACACACGCTGCGCCCCTCCACCGCGCCAGACGCCATGCCCCCATAGGCGACACGCCACGCCCCAGCACACACACCACACCCCCACGGGCGGCACGCCACACCCCCGGGACGCACACCACGCCCCTACAGACGGCATGCCTGCTCTCTGCCCCCAGTGCCAGAGCATGCAGCTTCGCCACTGACTGCAGTCCTGTATATAATTTAAATGCACTGATCCACTTTGAGATTACCTAAAAAGTGTCTGGCCACTCCTATTTTCCACTCTGATTCTGTAGGGAATTAGATGTTACACTTGAACCTATGACTTTCTGATAAACAAGAGGTGAGATTACAATTCAGCCTCATGCCTACCTAGCCATTTTTGCAGCACTCAGTTTAAATTATATTAATTTTGCTCTTCAACAGTGTAAAAGTTATCACCTCTGATGAGAATGCATGGAGTCAGAAAGCATAAGTGAAGCGAACAGCACCTGATGGAGTCGGACATCAATTCCCATTGTCAACGGAGAGGAAGAATTAAATTGATTGCTGTACTTAGCTTCCACCATTGTTAACGTTGTCTTTGGTTCCAAGAATAATAAAAAAGGCCCTGTGAATAAATGAAAATCATACCGCTTATCTTTAAATCATTTTACCATCAACTCACAGTGGAGAGAAACACTGCCTGTTTTACTGTAATATGAGCAGGTGCTCATCAGCTGCTGTTATAAAACAAGGCTCCAAAACAGTATGTATTGGGAATGTTTCTGAATAGGTGTCGAAGCTAAATTTGCATAATGATACCCCTGTTGGTAGGGAAATCCAAATGGGTTCATTCAAGATCTTCAGCTTAAAGGTTTCAGAAAAGCATTCGAGCTTCAGTTTCACTGTTTGTTTGCAAGTGTGAGCCTACACAAAGGCTCTGCAGAGGGGCACCACTGATGGTGGGTGAGGAGGTGCAACTGGGAAGAGAGAACAAGGTAGCAATTAGGGAATATACGTATGATACTCGCTTCTGCACTCCAGTATCTCAGATAAAGGCCTTCTACTTGAGAACTTGTGTTTCCTTTTTGAAAATGGCAATGGGCTAAGGACTGAACACAGAACCTCCTAGCCATCCATTTACTGGATTTGCTAGCCAACCAATAATTAGTACTGCCTGGGTGACATAACAGCTTATAATAAAAACAATTTAAATATAAAGCAGCCTTACAAGATACAGACCCTCCAAGTGTCCCAATTTTCCAGCGGCAGTCCCAGATTTACAGAAGCTATCCTGGTTTCTGATTTGATCCCGGAATGTCCCACTTTTCCTTTTTTTTTTTAAAAAAATATTTTTATTAATTTTCCAATTAAAACCAATTATATCACATTCAATATTTCAAATTATACACATATATATATCAATCAAACCGAATGTTATGCCAAATCATCTAAAGAATTTTTTATTTGGGTTCCCATGCTTCAAGAAATTGGGAATTCCTCGCAACTGTCCACTGCCGTCTTTTTTCTAAAGTTCAAATCGTCCTCCAAGTTCATAATAATCCAGATCTTCCCCTTACAGTCACATAGATGTTTTCCACTTTCATCCGATTGTTTCCCAGCTGCTGAGATAAATATCAAACAAAATTTCACAGATGTTCTTTCTCCTGTGTGAGTTAATCAGTCCAGCCTCCCCATAAATCTTCTTAATGGAGCTCCCTGTTGCGTCGAAGCAGTTCGAAGTAGCGCCATCTTAAAAAGCTCAAATCACTTTCGTTTTCTCTCATAGCCATGAAGATTTACGATCATTATAGAATTTACAGCTTTTCCAGGCAGGAGACCCAAACATCAAACCATAGACTCTTGGTAAATTAATGGATCTCCTTGCCCTATAGCTGAACTTAGCTTCAGGTCGCTGCTCCAATTTAAAGTGCGTCACAGCTCATAAATCCTCCGAACGCGTCCAGAACTCCTTCCGTCTGACTAGGGGGGGGCTTTTCTCATCGGCAACTCCACATCTTTAAAAAATATGCTCAGTAACAACAGTTATAAAGTTCAACTCACACAGTCTTTTGCTTCTCTTTCACTCCAAACAAGCCAGGACATCGCGTCCGGGAAGGTACGAGGCAACAATATGAAGAAAAAAAATAAAAACTCACTTCCCCTATCGCTCCGTCCCCATCAATCCTTCTTCCAGATGCAGTACAATCTTTGACTCCTCTCCCTCAGCAGCATAAATTTCTCAGCAGTAAACAGCGCTTCTTCCCCTCCTTCTGAAGTATGTCCATAGATTTAAGCCTAATTATCTTCTTTAACCATGGAAATCCCCGCCATGCAGATTAGCGTCCGGGAGTCCTGGCCCTCGTAAGTGCTCAGCCCAAGCTCCCCCCACTCCAAAAACAGTCGGAGTGGGTCTGGGGGCATCGCGGGCCAGCGGCCCCTCTCCGTAACCCCCGGAGAGGGTAGGGGGTTGCCATTTACTCCCCTAGCAACCGCCAAATTCCTTACGAAGGTCAGAGAGATGGAAAACAGGTCCGCCATTCCTGCAGGCGGAAACCGGAACCCTCCACTTTTCCTTAGAACATCCCTATTTTAATCAGAGAAATGTTAGAAGGTGTGGAGTTATGTGACCCACCCACCCCCCCGAGCCAAGGAGATTAGTAACTCTACAACCTTTAGATGACATCTGAAGGCAGCCCTGTATAGGGAAGTTTTTTTTAAAAAAATGTTTTTATTATGTTTTTATATATGTTGGAAGCCGTCCAGTGTGGCTGGGGTAACTCAGTCAGATGGGTGAGGTACTGTTGGAGATTCATTCCCCGTGTGCAGTCATGGGTTTGTTGTCTATCACATGACTGTATATGTGTTTACATTCCACAGAGTGGGAAGTGACGTCGACAGGATGTTTATCTTACTGTGTTTTGTGAAGTGGGACTACAGTCATACCTCCGTTTATGACCACAATTGGTTCCGGGGAGCTGGTCGCTCCCCAAGTTCGTCGCTCCCTGAGGCACACTTCTGCGCAAAGCACCAGTAGAGTGCTTCTGCTCTGCAGAACACTTCTGCGCATACGCGAGCTGCACAGATCGCTTCTGCGCATCCGAGTGCCGCAGAACCAGGATGTAAACGGAGGCGATCGCAAACCGGGGTTTGACTGTATTGTCCTTTGTTCTTTCTCTTTCCTGTCTGATGCTAGAGAGAGAGAGAGGGAGCCATGTTGAAATGCTCTCTGTGTGTTTATATGTAAATAAAGTAGATTAGCCAAAATGCTGAGTTCTGTTACGCAGCTGCAAACCTCTGCGGATCCCAAGTGTGCTGACGTCTTCTGGCATCAGTCACTGTGATGTTCGGGCTAAGGAATGCTTTTGAAGCTCCTGAACGATCACCTAGGAGGAAGGGATCATGCCAGTCAGGCATGTGTCTCTGCCAAGGTTCTACTCGAGAGTAGGACATCATGACAGGTACAAATAATAATATATATTAATTATCATCACCATCTTCCCTATTTTCATCTGAGAAATGTTGGTGGGTAAGACAGTATATTGGTTCACTAGCAAAAGCTTTGTCTACAAAAGGTTCCAGGACCTGATGTCACTATGAAGGGAGTTTTTAATGTAGGGAAGTATTCAGAAAAATCTCACTGCCCACCTGTAGCGTGAAGTGCCGCCCTCCATTCCATCACCTCATTCTGTTGCATGTGTAGATCAAGCCTTTATTCTGAATGGGAAAAAAAATCACACTAGCAAAGCAACCAGCAGAAAATCTTTCTGCTGAATCATATGCACACTTCCAAACTGCTTGTAATGTGTCCTCATTCTGATCTCTGCTGCCCTTTCCACTTCCCAAATAACCAACAAAAAATATTGAGGTGGTGCTGCTACACGCGACATTGACTAGTAGGGTTCTGCATATGTGTTAAACCATAATCCACCTCCTGGTAACAGGACATATGCATACAATCTAGACTGTCGCTGTTGATGGTGAAAGAGCTCACAGCTCCCCTAGCAACTGCACAAACCTCCACAGGGTTGCCTACTTTGCAGTTGGAAATCGCCATCCCTAACCTCTCCTTGTTTTATCGAAAAGTGCCAAGTGTTGGTGGGGGATGGGGAAAGTGAAATCACAATAAGGAAACTAAGTAGAAGTGGTTAAAAGAGCAGATTTCCTGCTGTGTGTCCATATGCATGTTTAGATCCATCCATCTGTTTGCAACATGCAAATGGTTTAAACATATTTCTTTCAAATGATTTATATGGTCTCTTAAACTGTCCTCAGTTGTTCTGTTTCTTTTCCCTCCTCCCTCTTTCTCAAGCACAGTTTTTTGCGAAACTAGACTCCTTCCTTCCTCTTAGGAGTTAAATAATATAACTCAGAAACATTTGGAGGGCAAAATTGAAGGCTTCAATATATGTCCCTGATTTTCTGCCCGTATTGCTTATTTGTTTATCCTGATGGGAATAAGCTTTTGTCTATTGCAGGCAGAGAGAGAGAGAGAGAGAGAGAGAGAGAGAGAGAGAGAGAGAGAGAGAGAGAGAGAGAGAGAGAAGGATTCAGATTTAGAGTTCCCATGGGAGAGAAAGCAGTTTTCATTGGCATTTGAGTGAAATATTAAAGGTAAAGTAGATTTAGAGGGACATACTGCAAGGGTTGTCACAGTGATCAGAGAAGCATCAGAGTGAGGGAAAGGACAGCTAAAAGTGGAAGAGGAAAGGCAGGTCTTTCAGGCCAAGGTATGTGAGTTACGGATTGGCTGCAGATGGAAGATGGCAAGCCAGAAAAGTGGAACAAAATTATATTGGCATTGCCGTGTTGTCTAAAGAACACTACAAGACCATTAGTATTGTTGCACTGCCAGCAGGGAGGTGCTGTCAGGGTGAGATTTTACTTAGGCAACAGGTATTGATTTTTGCTCTGCTGCCGCAACATAGGAAGAGAAAGATTCCGTTGTCATCTCCATATTTGCAGGAAACAATGTGCTGTATTTAAAATGGAAATATCAAATGAGACTAGGGCCGTTTTATCCCTTTAAAAAAAGCCACACACCAGAGAGCAACTGAATGCATTTTGAGTTGCCATATCTAACCTTCAGTTTGTCTTTGTTCAATTGATTGTTTTGATGTGCACACTTTAAAATTCCATACCATTCAGAGAGTGACTTAAGGATCATTAGTTTGTTCTCCCTCGAAGCAGCAGCTACTGGAGAACAGATCTCTCAGGGCCAGGCTGGGGCCTTGGGGGAGTGTGTGTGAATCATGTCAGGGCAGCCAAAAGACCAGGAATAAAATGGCATGGTTGGGCGTTTTCTTTTAGGGTTTGGGCTTGGAGGCCAGTTAGGAGTGGGGCTGTAGCTCAGGCGTAGAACACGTAATTTGAACACAAAAGGTCCCAGTGTCAATTGCTTGCACCTCCAGGTAGGGCTGGAAGAGAACCAACTCTGAAGCAATTGTGAGCTGGTGCCATTAACTGAAATCCAAGGCTTCTTATGTTCAAATATAGGCTAGGGCCATTTTGTACCTCCACACTCAGCTGTTTTGTTCTAAGCTGTGTACAAAGGAAGGGGAATAGGTGTGGTCAGAGGCGAAAGTGGAGAGATCAGTTGGTGTGACATTTGCATGGACAGGCAGAGCCCCCCCCCCAACCCCAGGAGACCCCCAAGCGGAATTATGACTCAAGAGAACGTGCTATGGGATTAAAATTGGCCACAACTTTATTAAGTTTCAGGTGTAGGGAGACCTTGGCTCAGGCACTGGGCGTTTCCCAGTCCCCAGCTGGCGATCTGGGAGACATCAGGGTTATCAAGAATTGGGCTGGCTCTGGAGAACATATGTTCAAGCAGAGAGCCCACCCCCTGTTTCACCACCGTCGCAGGGGAGAGCAATGACAACCTCTCGGCGTATGGCCAATGCCTCCCCTCAAGACCCCTTTAACGGGGAACCCTGGGATCAAATCTATACAAGGGGGCGTGGGTCACCACTTCACGCCCCCCCCCCAATTTAGGAAAAGAGACTAAAGGATTCCGCCCAAGGCCTGAAACCGCCAAAGTTGTGACGTTTTGCTACGGGAAAGGCAAAACCTGCCAATGCAGGAAAATTCCTTTGCGGCCCTTCAACAGCGACCCTGACATAGCAGCGCTCGCATACCTGTGCTTAGGTGAACAGACAGGCCTTGAACTAGCTCCACCTCCAAAAAACTACTTCTGCAACCTAATAGCAGCCTTAAGTTCTACTTCAGACCCTTTAGAATTCTGTCCACAGCTTCCTTGTTTTATTTCAAGCATTGACAACCCTAAGCCAGGCCCTGAGATGAGTTATTGAAGGAGTAGGAGTTTGATCTTGGAGGTTTAGACTGGAAGCCATAGCTAGAAGTGTATCAGAAGTACTACTCTGTCTGCACAGGAATATTCTGGCTACTATAAGGTCAAGCCCATGGATGGGATCAGTGAGGAAAGTCAGAGGAAAGTAGAGAATTGGCTCCTTTGGGTAAGGAAGTTTGGTCACTGCACCTTAGCCTAGTATGATCTCATACTTCTGTTATGAGAGTGTATGAACATTGAAGCCTCTCTGGAATTATGCCTTCCATTTAATAATTTAACCATAAATCCATGCTACAAACATGATTAAGTTTATGCAAGCATGGACTGGAGTGCGAGACAAAGAACTTTACATTGAACTCTGTTGGTATTAACATGTCAATCATGCCTGCTTCTTACTGAATCTCATGATAAACAGCATCCCTCAATACCATTGAGGTTTCTATAATCCACACCTATTAAATCTGTGTCTCAGTAAGGTGTAGGGGCATTCTACACATAACTTTAAATGAATTGTGGTTAGAGTATCTGAAGGACCACATTTTACCTTACAAGCCCACCCATCAAGATTAGCTCTTTAGATCATACCTGGCAATCAGCGATCATGGCTAGTGCTGATGAGTGTTGAAGTTCAAGAGCATCTGGTGACTCAAGGCTTCTCCACATCAGATTTAGAACTTTATAAGGGACCTTTGGGCAGATTCCCCTACCCATTCATCAATTAGATAGACTGCAATCTGGAACGCCCTTCCAGAGATGTCCATGTACTTTAAATTCTTTGTTTAGGCATCAGATGAGGAGTTATTCTACCAAGCTTTTACCTAACCGGATTTTGACAGATGGTGGTTTTGTATAGATTTGATTAATTGGCTTGTTTGATTGTTTGGCATTTTATATGTGAACCACCTAGGGAGTGTTTTTAAAAAGATGGGATGTAAAATGCTGAATGTATGACCAGAGAAAAACCATGTCAGTCAATGGAAGAAAGGGTAGAAATCCCTCTAGATCTACAGATGGATTTTAGCTTAGAAATGCATCTCTGTACAAGCCAAGTCCTGGCTGTATTTCACGTGGAAGTGTAGGAGGCTGAAGACCTGGCCCCATATGCCTAGCTGGAAGGAAGATTATGTTCCTCTGGCGAATGACCAGGAAGCAGAAACTGGAAGTTCCAGCAAAGGGAGTAGGCCAGAGCTGGGATGAATGCCAGAAACAAACACTGGTGAAATCCAGGGAAAAGCAGACTAAATGCCCTTGAAAACATTCATAGCGCTTGATTGGTATAGAACAGGGGCACAGAACCTTTTGGGACCCAAGAGCTGCACTGGACAACCATCTGGCACTGCAGCGGGGGCAGAGACAAAAGTGAACAGACTCTTACCTTGGTACTTGGTACAATAAGCTAAATCTGGATGTCTCAGTGGAGTAGGAGACTGGCAAATAGTATTATGAGAGAGGAGATTGGAAAAATCATCTGTTTTCAGGGGAGCTGAGTTGCAAATATTCCTTTTAGAACTCCATTTCTTAATTATTGGTTATTCCATTACAAATTGGTTTCAGTCCCTGAAACACAGAGGTTAAACTTCACTATAGACTTTGATTTATTTGCACTATGCAGCCTGCCTAGCTTGTGATGCAGCAGATTTTTTCCTTGCTCTCAAGTATTTGTTTGCTGTTTCATTATTTATCCACTAGCTTTTATATACCCTTGACTTTGGTAAAGTATATCATCTTGAATTTAATTGGAAACAAGCACCTATCCACAGCAGATTTTTTTCAAACTCGGTCTATCTGGAAAAATAAGAAGTTGCTTTCTTAATGCATTGATTTGTCTGAGGAAAATATTTGATGGTTTTCGGTTTTCCTATATGTGTTTGACTGTGAGATCAATATTCATGGGTTGATCAAAGCCATACATGACAGCTAAATGAAAACCATTAGGCTGAAACTAGGTTTGGGTTCACAAACATATGCAAAACCATCTTCATGAGTGTGGTCTAGAGATCTCTTTGGACATGAATAAGAATCTGAAGTTTGAGGAAGAAATAGATGTAATTAATGGTGTCAATTTATTGATTTTATTAAAAAGAGAGAGAAATAAATAGATTGTCTTGGGCCGAGCTCTGAGTGAGTAGTTCGCGTCTCTGAGAAATTGGGCAACCGCCTTCCCTAGAAGGAGTTGCAGTCCCCCTGAAGAAACAAGTACACATCTTGGGAGTGTTTCTAAATCCAAGTAAATTACTGGAAGCCCAGATAGCCTTGGAAGCCAGAAGTACCTTCTAGCATCTTCAGATAGCATGGCAGCTGTAGACATTCCTGAACCAGGAAAGCTTGACCACGGGTAGTCCAGGCATCGATTACTTCAATATTAGATTATTGTAATACTCTGTATGTGGGTCTACTCTTGCACTTGGTCCAGAAACTGCAGATAGTAAAAAATGCTGCAGCATAGTTGCTGGCAGGAGTGAGCCATTGTCAGCATATAAGATCCTTGCTTGGAGTCTGCATTCACTTACAATTTGTTACTGGGGGAAAGTGAAAGGGTTTCTATTGGTATATAAATCCCAGACTGGTGTCTGGGAGCAGCCACTGAGACCACATAACACCGGTCTTGAAAGACCTACATTGGCTCTCAGTATGTTACTGAGCACAATTCAAAATGTTGGTGTTGACCTTTAAAGCCCTAAACGGCCTCGGTCCAGTATACCTGAAGAAGTGTCTCCACCTCCATCGCTCAGCCTGGACACTGAGGTCCATTGCCGAGGGCCTTCTGGAGGTTCCCTCGCTGCGAGAAGCCAAGTTATAGGGAACCAGGCAGAGGGCCTTCTCGGTAGTGGCACCCGCCCTGTGGAACGCCCTCCCATCAGATGTCAAAGAGAAGAACAACTACCAGACTTTTAGAGGACATCTGAAGGCAGCCCTGTTTAGGGAAGCTTTCAATGTTTAATAAATTATTGTATTTTAATATTTATGTTGGAAGCCACCCAGAGTGGCTGGGGAGGCCCAGCCAGATGGGCGGGATATAAATAATTTATTATTATTATTATTATTATTATTATTATTATTATTATTATTATTAGAGATTGACTGGGAGCAGTTTATTAAACTTGTTTTTGAACTAATTTAATTATTCTTAGATTTTGTGTTTCTGTCTTTTATTCCATGTTCACCATATATACTGTTTTCATGGCATGAAGCTGTCTATAAATTTCATTTATTCATTCCCTTGTACTCAGAAGCTTCTGACCAAGAAACACTAGCTTCCTGGAGTGAGGGGGTTGTGGCACTGACGATATTAGCATGGTTCAGGTCGCATTGGCAGGAGTGCCAAACTCCCCCCCCCCCACCTTATCTCTCTCCTTCCTGATAAGCAGCAGTGACCCCACTGACAGGAAGTTCACACCACCAGGTGAACCACTTCAAAGTTCAAGGTTGTGTAAGGAAGTAGCTGTGGTTGGTAGCTATTAATAGCTTTACCCGCCATGACTTTGTCCAATCCTCTTAAAGCCATCAAAGTTGCTGGCCATCACGGCTTCTTGTGGGCATCTAACGCCCACTCTTGCCCTCTGCCATTCCTACAGCCTGCACACTGGGAATATGCGTGAACCTGCTCGAGTGGATTGGAGTTTTGTAGAACAGCTTGTCAAGAATCCTCATGATGTTACCTCTGTGTCATACCCATACAGCAAACGTTTACAATATGTGTTTGCTTTTTGCAATGTAGCACATGAGCATTCTGCACTGTGTGCTAGGCTTCAGGCAATGCCGTGATGAGGAGGAACACCCCAACCTTTCTAAGAGGCTGCTTTTGAAAATCCAACTATTATTCACTTTCTAAGGACCATTCCCTTGAAGTTTAAAGGAGGAAATAGTGCTATTTTACATATAAATCCTAAATCAAATCTAATTGAAGAGGCTTTTTTCTTTGAACCGGAATGATAAACAGGACTTTGGTGTGGTAGAGGATATCTTGGGGAAAGAGGGAGATATTCAATTATTAAAATATCAGTCAACACAGTGGAGGCAGAAGACACAGGAGAGAGAACTGCTTTAATATTCCTCTCTGAGCAGTAAGCACAAGAAGAAATATTAACAATTCCAGGATGATACAGATTCCAGACCAGCTGAGGTAAATGTAACAGTCAAAACCAGGATAACTGGCTGTTAAAGCTGTGATTCCACCCACAATTATTTGAAAACACCATGTGTTGGGACATCCAAGCAAACATGCATAGATATAGGCTACATATAAGCACCAGCTATGTTTCTCAAACACAGCACTAGGCTTCTCTTGAGGCTTGATTAAAAACCCCAGGTGTGAGCAGAAAGAGTTGCTCTCGATGGCTGAGCAGGTGAGAGATGGAGTGGGGCCTCTGGATGTTTAAAAATCTGAGTCTCTGATCCAGACTAATGGATGTAGGTATACCACCCCAAACATGGTAGGCGAGTTATATACTACAGTTTTATTTTGAGGTTAGGCATTATTCTCTCATCTGTTTAGTTTTAAGAGGTCAAATTAGGTTAGCCTATTTGTATTGTTTCATGCAATGTTGCACAGAATGACTTTTTTTGTAATTGCTGAATTAATTAAAAATTCTACTTGTTCTGTTTGTTTGTTTTTAACTAATATATTTTTCAGTTGATATGTTGGGTACAATTTTGTGGGAATGCATAAACCGATCATGACAATAAGGCTTTCTTTGACCGTATGGCTAATATGGAGCACCCAAGCTTTTCTAGATGGGTAGCAAGCGACAAGGTCAGTCCCAGATGTGAAAGCGTAGACCCAAGCAAGGAGGCCTCCAGTGCTATTCTCAGTGCCACCCCAGTGGCCAAGTTGCACCCAGTGAGCTTACAAAGTAAGCAGAAATAGTCAATGGCCACTCCTCTCAGTACCACCTACTGTGATGCACTGGGGCCTATTAAGAAATTAAGATGGCAGCAACTCAAGCTGCTGCTTGACCCATCCATTTCCCTAGAGACACCATTGGCCATAGTGGCTAAGAACATCTTTTGCCAGCTACAAGCCAATAACATTGATTCTGTTTTGTGCATTTTGCAGGCAATATGCGTATTCCTGAAACCTGTTGGGGACTATGCATAATCCCTCTAGAATATACAAAATGAACTTGAGAGATGCACATTCCCCGAAGCCTGTCACTGGGTATGTATATTGACCAAGAAATGTTTCATTCAGCAAGCAGAATTAGAGCTTCACCCAGTTCAACCACCACTCCCCCAATCTGGTGCAAAGGAGGTCTGGGCTGCAGCTTTAAGCAATTCATCATTTGTTGAGTGATCATTTTTAGCTATGATTTAATAAACAGCATGTAGTACTCTTAGAGAAATTAACACAGAGATTCAAATTATACCAGGGACAACACAGCCTTGCTCCTTTTGCAGCTGTGTGTTGGGATGTTAATGATCATACAAACAACAGAAAACACAAGCATTCTCTGTCTCCTGCATATGTAGGTTTGAGGATAGTGCACAATGATCCTGGAACTGGGTTGTCTTCTTTACTGAGATCTCCATATTTTCTTTGTCCTTGGCCTTCTATACTTGGGTGTGGGCACCCATATAAAAGTAGGGAAATGAAGAATTGATATGTATCCAATTTTCTAATTTAAAGAGTGATTTAGAATGTACTTACCTTACCCTTTGGAGTTGACTGCACTATATTCTTTTAGAGTCCGTGTTTTGCTTTTGCTTTTGTGGACTTGTTCATTTTTTATTTTTGAAATTCAATAAAAATAATAATAAATATTTGAAGCACCATTGATCGCCAATACATGAAAATATGAACACCAGTCATATCAATTCAGAATTGAAAAAAACTTGCATTAAAATGTGTTGGGCAACACAAAATTCCCATGTCCTACTCTTGATTCCTTGTTTTATTTTTGGTTTTATTTTGCTATACTTGGCTGCTAGCCACCACTGATTTAAATTGGCCATTACAAGGGACCTTTCCATTTCTGAAAGGTCCTGTAGCCTCCCTTCCCCCACTTAAAAGATCTAAGGTGTCTCTGCAGCAGAAGTCTGATGCTTGATAGTCAAAACAGAAAACATTATGACTGACCATAAATCAAATAAGTGTGAAACTGAATCTCAGCCCAAGTGAGCTAGATTTAATTGTATTACAGTACTTTCTAGTGGAACTCAATACTTATGCCCTTCTATGACTTTCTTATTTTGAAACATAGATTTGACTATGCAAGGCTCTATATTTTTCACAGAATACACTAAGTAAATATGTTTTGAATAAAGAACCAAAGAATAGCCCCCATGGAAAAGACTAAAGGTTCTCTTAGCCCAGAATTCTGTTCTCACTGTGGCTAAGCTGAGGTCTATGGATGAGTCACTGCTGCTGAGTCATGGGGAGTGGTGAAGCACCATGGAGGTTGATGCAGTGTGAATGCACCAGTGGAGCCAAGCCAGCACCAATGGTGTCAACTGGAACTAAACATTGAAGGAATGGGTCCACCCCTCCTGACCCCCACCGCCGCCCCCTTGCCATGCCACACTCCTTCCAAGCACACACACAAGCAGGTGCAATGAGCCTCCCACTCCTACACCCACTGCTGCTGCCCACTAGCGAGTCATGCTCATTGGTGCTTGGGGGTAGTTTAGGGGTGACACCTGAGGAGGCTGCTGTCCCAGCCATGGGAAGGCACCTTCTTTGCTGGCTCAACTGTACGCTCCTGCTGGGCTGCACTGTGCCAAGCTACATGAAGGGAAAGGAGGGGCGGGCAGCCAGGTGGGGGATAGACATGCACACACCACAAATCTGTGCCTGTGTCCACTATCACTGCTGTGCCCTCTTGCTCTTCTCGGAGGCAAGCCAGAAACCGAGGGCAGCACCCAGCTGGGGGGAGGCAGCAAACCTAGGGATGGAGATGAGAAGGCAGATGGGTCAGGGGATAAAATATTGAATTAGGGGGCACAGAGTAGGCACCTGTGTCCAGCACTCATGCCAACCTCCCCACCACCTCACCCTCTTCTTCCAGTTTGCAGCAGCAACCCAGCTGTTGGAAGGTCAGGTGAGCACTGCTATCCCACCATGAACAATTGAGACACAAGCCAGCTAAATTACTTTCTTTCACTAGTATGAATAGTGTCTTGCCAATGTTATAGGACGGGAGCAGTTGCAGGCTTCTTCAATAACCTTGGAGGTAGGAGCTCATACAAGAGGAACTTCCAGTGGGAGGTACCTATCCTCCGTTTTCCTTTTGGTCTTTGCCTCATAAAAATAAAAACCACGAACAAACAAAGCTTGCTATCATGGGAAGGCTTCGATGAAAGTCGTTTATAGCCAACAGCACATTGCTAGTTTTCTTTGCTGTATAAACAAAGGAGGGGGGGAATCTTTGAAGTGCTTTGTTGAGGCCTGGGTGGCCAACTGACCAGAGGAGGGGGGAAACAGCCTCCTGGATTGCTCAAGTGTGATGTTCGGAAATCAGCGGGTAGATTTCAGTTAATGTCACTTTTGCATGTTTTTACCCATCAAGCCATTCCTGTTCTGCATAGATCTGTGAATACCTGCCTACCGACCTTCCCTTCAAAATCTATCCAGGAGAGGTAACTCTGTCCAGGAGTCCACAAAGGCAGCGTGTGTGGTGCTGTGGCATCTAATCCATGTCGGGGGCAACTCCCCAGCACAAGTTCAACCCCATCCTATCAGCTAGCAGGTACCCCGCCAGGTAGCAGGCAGGCTGTCTGATGCTGGATACATGCCCAATGCCTTAGTGAAACCTACTCTTTCCTGTAATAAATAAAGTTGTAGCCTAATTCAAGACAACACCACTCTCCTGTGCTCATTCTTGTGCCCCCCCTCCTGTCCCTGCCTTTATGCACCTATGCTGGCAACTGACCAGAGCGAAAGAGGGAGGGGGAACAGCCCCACACAGTTCACGTTTGATGTTCAGAAATCAGCAGATGAATTTATTTTCAGTTAATGTCACTTTTCTGCACAGATCTGTGTATGTGTATGTGTGCCCTTCAAAAACTATGCCTGAATCTGCCTTTTCTCACACATACTGAAATACAGGCAGCATTTTGATATGTGCCAAGAACTGTGTCACAACATTCGCGCAAGTAGTCTCAGACAGGTGGATCAGATCATTTCCGAATTCACAAAGGTCAAACTCCTCAAGCATCTCCAATAATATTAGCACATCATCCTGCTCTTAAAGTCACACCTTGTTGGAAAGCTGCGCCTTCTAGTTTGACTCCCTTCCACAGCTTCTCCCTTGCCATTTCCCATTCCCCTCCCCCCCCCAAATTTTCATTTTCTTGGGAGGGCAGAAGCAATGCTTCTCTAAGTGGCCCATTTTTGTGTATCTGTATCTGCATTCCCCAATGGCTGAGCCATCCTTGCTTACAAATCTACTCATCCCACAATAATTAGGATCATTTGCACTGAAGGATTGTGCTTGTTCTCCACCAGCCCAACTCCCACCAATCTGCTCACAAGCAGAATTAAATGAAGCAAACTCAAAGCAGTTCTCATTTAAGTAACTGGAAACGCCAATCATGCACCTGCTCTAAGCTGCACATTAGACACAGGCTGGAGACCAAAACACTATTCTATCAGTTATTGTGGGAGAAGAAGTGCCGTTGCTGTGTTTTGTAGGTTAGCCAGACATGAAGGAGGACCTTCTTCTGTCTTTAATAGCCGCATGGCAGAGGAATTGTTGGCAGGTGCAAGCTGTCATGAGAATAGTGACCCCTCTCTGCTTGAAATTCACTCCCAACATCATACTGTTTGACCCTTTCAGTGTTACTGCAGTGCGGAATGAGGAACTTGTGGCCTTCCAAATTAAACTGGACTCCAACTCCCATCATTTCCAGAGAAGCATAGCCAGTGATGAAGGATGATGGGACTTGTAGTCCAACAACACTTTCAGGGCCCCAGGTTTCCCCATCTCTGATTTAGTAGCACCACAGACACTTTTTCATGAGCAACCTGGATAGGGTTTGGATCCCCCCCTTGGCCATGAAGCTTAGTGGGTCTCACATGCTCAGCCTACCTTCTCGCAGGGTTGTTGTGCGGATTAAATATGAAGGGGGAAAACCATGTGGGGCACAAATGCAATGAACAACATTAAATAAAGCAATAATGAGATGATATTAGGGACTGGGGGTAAATGAATCAGTCTGTTTCTAGCACCACATTCCCACGTGTTCATTCATAAAACTGAACTTCCTGCTTCCACATTAAATTCCTTTTTTCAAAAAAAGAAATCAGCATTAAACTCTCTCTGCAACTTCTTGTGACTGGCACTTCTTGGAATGCCCTGGGAATGACATCACATAGCATTGCTCTCAGAGCATTCTGGGAAGTGTGGCCAGTGGCAGTAGCAGCCAGAGGAGGAGCACTGCTGAACCAGCTTCCCCATGTCACCCATTGCTGTCAGGTACCAAGATGAGGAGGGTCAAGGCAGCAGGGAGCTTGGGGTAGCGTAGGCACAGTGGCAGAGCCAATCAAACACTCCTACCTCTGTGCCTACACTGTGCCCAGCACCCTACTGCCATGCGGCTACACCTCACAAAATCTAGCAGCAATGTACAGCTTTAGGAAACCAGGTCTGCAGTGAAGCACAAGGCTGTGTCCATAGTTTCCCAGCAACTGGTGATTCCCAGAAACTGGTACTAAGAGTGGAGGTGGAACACAGCCCTCATGGCTAGTAGCCAGTGGTGAAGAATGGTCCCATCCATCAACTGAAGGAACAAGAGCCAACAAGCAAGACCACCTAGGAGGGAAGACCAGAATGACCCCAACTGGATATACATGCCCACTTTTAATTAACCACTTCATTCTCACTTTGAAGAACTGATCTGTCATTACTGTGACCCTTCGCTGCACTTCTGCATTTTCTTTCCCACCTTCCCATTGTCTTTGTGCATCTCATGTCTTTTCCTTCCAGTTTGTAAATGTGACAATGCAAGCTTCTTCTGAAAATCATCATTGTCTGGGAAACTAGCTAAAAAAACACACAGCAAATCAATAAATAACCAACTTGATTTTTAAAATTTAAAGATATCGTTGAAGAGGAGGAGTGCCATCTTTATCTTTTACTCGTATCTGCTCCTTACAACTACCACCACTGAGAGAGAGAGAGAGAGAAACAGAGAAGTTTTCTGCTGCTTCACAAGCTCAGCATCTAAGTCCTCTAAGGCGAAATTTCATGCGCCTTTGTGGTATGACTCAGCCGGAGAGCACAGATGTAGCAGTGTCCTCATTATATCTGTTACCTTATGGCTTTAGCAGTTCTGGTTCACACTTGAATCCATTTGAAAGACCTCCAAGTCCTTCCCTATTAGGCTCTTTGTAAAGGAAGATATCAAACAAAAATATGTTATGCTAGCAGAAAATGTCACGCTTTAAGTGAAGGCAAGTTAGCAGCTTCCTTATTATACACTCATAAGCAATAGGGACTTTTATTGATGTTGTTATGAGTAAAAGGCATGTAAGCGAAGCAATTTTGAAGGAGGTGTTTACTACCTCTTCTATCCCCTTGAAAGGACCAGAAGTGCAAAAAGTAAAAAAATAAAAACAGGGAAACAGCTGCCTACATACCCTTTACTGAAAATGGTGGACCAACAAAAGGGCAATGCTTTCTTTTCCTGGGGGTACACAGGGGTACGCATACCCCTAAACATTTTGTGAATCTAAGTTTGGCCTCATTGAGGGGCAGTGTTTCAATATGAGAAGGAAAATGAGAGTACCCCTAGACATTTTTAGGGGGGGGGGGGACACAACAAAAGGGTATACAGTGGTACCTTGCTTCTCCAACTTAATCCCTTCCGAAAGTCCGTTCCAAAACCAAAGCGTTCCAAAACCAAGGCGTGCTTCACCACAGAAAGTAATGCAAAATGGATTAATCCATTCCAGACTTTTAAAAAGAACCCATAAAACAGCAATTTATCATGAATTTTTCTATCTAACGAGACCATTGATCCATAAAAAGAAAACAAGAAACAATGTACTGCAGTCACAAAATCAATCAATCAGTAGCTGAACTGGGTTCCACACAGTCACAAAAGCAAAACGAAAGAGCCGCAAAAACAAAAACGCAAAATAAATAGCAAAACTAGACAGACCTCAGCATAACATTCAAATTGGAAGTGTAACACTCAAAACAGAACATGTTTGGCATCCCTAAAAAGTTTGCAAACCAGAACACTTACTTCCGGGTTTGCAGTGTTTGGGTGCCAAGTTGTTTGAGTACCAAGGCGTTTCCTCGTCACAAAAAAAAAAAAAAACCTTTTAAAAGTTGCATCAGAGCGTTTTAATCCACTTTATTCCTGCAAAGCGAAATTTCCAATATGCTATTGAATTCCACCCACAAAAGACTGATCTTGTGGTGACTGTGATCCCAAACAGGCTTACTTGAAAGTTATCTCCGGAAATACTAGTTTTAGACAAAATAAGTTTTGTATATGAGCATTAACAGGAAACCTAAAATTATTTCTCTTTCAGACATCTATCCCTGGTCAAAACCTGATTCTTCCCAGTAAATGCCATTTTCCCTTTCTGTGCTCAGTCACAAACACACAGTGACAAACACTGACACACATATCATTTCTTCCTGGTGCTGGGATTGGCAGAGTGGGTTTGCATAGTACAGGCTCAATGCCAAGAGCATAGTGAGAAACACCCACCAGTCAATATTTCCTGCACTTTGTTGAACTCAATAGAAGATAAGAACTCAAAATATGTCTCTGAATACGAGTTGCTGGCAATTGTGAGTAGGCTGATTGCTGTTGCAGTCAGGTCCTGGTCGTAGGTATCTTGTCGATCAACTCCAAAATGCTGTAGTTGATGAGCCCTTGGCCTGATGTAGCCTGGTTTTTTCTTATGTTTTTACATGTATGCCAACTGACTCTGACTTTGGCCTTGGATCAAAACTTCCTAAATTTATCTTCCTGCCCCTCTCAACTCATGTCCTTCCAGAGTGTACCACCAGTTTGTACCCAGCCACCATGTTGGATGTGTTTCCACCTGCCCTCACCAGAAGATTTGTGCATGCAAAAAAGAGAAAAAGAAAACCCAACCCATAGCAAATTCCTAATACGTGGGTTTTAACTTAATCAGTCGTGTTAAAGAAGGGCATGAAATAAATGATCAAAGCAAACCCATGATCTGTAAATTGAACAAGAAAGATAAAGAAGGCGGCTCTATCACAATCTTGTAGTTTTGCCGAGTAATTATCAGCTCAGTTATCTGATACAAAATGTGGTCTGACTGGGCTTTTGTTCTTTTCCAGACAAAACTAATGTATGCTCTCTCTTCCTATTAAGATTAGGGATTTGTAAAACTTCTCCATTTCCCTCATGGATATTTCTACTTCCCACAATGCTGGTGTGAGCAGGAACATTTTTGTGGCTATGCAACATTAGTTTTCGTTCACCTTTCCACATTCAAAGCACAAGCCTTACATCATGCTTAGATTCTCATTCACCAGTTCCTCCATTCAAAATTCAGCTGGCTATTGTATTCCATTTCACACACACACCAAACAAACAAACCTGAATGCATAGTGGAAACTGACAGATTCCACAATATAGCCTGGAAACAAGTAGAGATCAACCCTCAGATAGGAGTGGACTTTGGTCTTTCAAATTTCAGTGGTGCCCTGTGTGAAGCTGAAACTCGGCACCCCCACCTCTTGCCTTCTGTTCTGCTCAGTTCACTAGATCATAGCTGAAATGCCCTGCAGCACCCCCTAGGTTTGGCATCCGGTGTGACAGAACCAGTTGCACTGCCCTAAATCCTCCTCTGCCTCAGATCATGCAAAGCTCTCCTAGCATCTATGCACATACCTACAGGAACTGAAGCTGGAGAAGAAGTTGATGGAAATCAGGGGATCCCACTTGCAGAGGAGAAAGTGCAAGCAGCCTTTTGGATCCAGCTGTTTGTTCCTGGCATCTCTTGTGTTCCTGGGGTGGAAAAAAGATCAGTAAGAAGATTAGTAACTTAGTAGACAATGCTCTCTGAATTTTCAAGACTTCCTAGTCTATCAGTATTCCTCTCTGAGGGAAGCCACAGGAAAGTGTAGGGCATGGGTTGGCAAACTAAGGCAGCCCCTCTCTGGAGCCAGCCCTTTCACACCACTCATCGTCTCGCTGCCACCGCCAGCCCCTGCCACTCGCAAGGCACAGGCAAGCAGCCACCGGGGCTCATCCAGTGCTGTGGAGAAGGGAGGAGAGAGTCATGGGGAGGGATTTCCCCCAAAAAAATATAGTCCGGCCCCCCACAAGGTCCGAGGGACAGTGGACCGGCCCCCTGCGAAAAATTTTTGCTGACCCCTGGTGTAGGGTGTGTGTCAGGTTGCACACAAAGCAGCAACTTCGAAAAGGTCTGGTCAGCCCTCTGTGTGAAATGACAGTGGCCCCTACAATGTCAGAAACCATGGGAGAGTTCTTTGACAGGCAAGCTGGTGCAGAAACCAAAAGCGCTGGTGTGGGGATGAAACCCTATCCATGATACAGTACAAATCCATACAAACCCAGAACAGTTTAGCTCTGTGATGATTTCTCTCTCATGCTCCACAGCAATGATCAAGAAAAGAATTAAAATGTCAGGCTGAGGCCCACCATATGCTATATTTATTCATTCAATACAAAAGCATGTGTTATAGAGGCAGGTGCTGCTGATTTTGCTGGTGAGAGAAAATAACAGATACAATGAGAGGCAAAGTGAGATCCTTTGTTGAACATAGGAATCAAAAGAGAGGCTGCTGAAGATGGAAATACTCAACAAGGACAATTCCTTTCTTCCAGTGCAATCAGCAGATTAATTTGTGCTGCCTTCTCGTAACGCACACCTGATGTTCTGAGTCCTCTGTTCCCTCCAGGGCACCTTGGGTAGACAGGCTTACTCCTGGAGTTAATCTGCCATCAAATCTGTTTCTCAGCACAGTTGGCAAGTGGCTAGTCTGGGCCACCATCTATGTGACAGAATCCCAGATTAAGCACTGCAAGCCTGGATAGGAATTGGCACAAACGGTTCCTCAGATGGGGCACAGTTGCTATACTCGGTTGCTATTGCTTACTGGGAGAAAGAGGGGGAGTGGCAGAAAGAGAGTTGACATGGTACCAACATACTGTTGGATCCAATCTAGCACTCCTGCCACTGGGTTTGCATTTCTCTAACCTCCCAGTAACAGTGACTTGCCTGCTGGGAAGCTAGTGCAGTGGCTCTTTTGGGTACTGATCCAAGGTCCTGTCAGGGACTGGACAGAGGACAAATGGTGGAGACCCCCTCCTCCCCAGCCTGAACCTTACAGGGAAGAGGAAGACACATAGCTGCCAAGTTATCCCTTTTTTTAAGGGATTTTCCCTTATGCTGAATAGGCTTCCTCGCGAGAAAAGGGAAAACTTGGCAGCTATGGGAAGACAGTATAGATTTACAACAGTGGTCACAGCTCAGAGGTAAATGAGGGGCAAAGTTGGGAAATAATGGAAGATGAGAAGGGTGAGGCAGAGCCAGAGAAGCTGGCTGACACGTTATCACTAGAAAGCATTCCAGACCCACCATCTCCCAGAACCCACTGAGCATTGAAAATAGGAGAGCAAAGGGCTTGGAGGCAATTGGCCCTAAGCAGCCACCTTAAGGTGGGTGGTGCTGTTGACAATTGAGGAGAGAAGGGGCGTGGAGATTACTTGGAGCAAAGCCGTTACTCCAAGAGGCTATATTTCTAAGCCTCTCTTTGTGAATATTGAATAAAAGACAATGGTAATAACTTTTCTTGTCGAACTATTCCTAGCAGCCTACTGTAGGGGTGGGGGGATTGGTTTCCCTGACGCCTGACAGGTCCTTCCCTGGAACATAGGAAGCTGTCCTACACTGAACCAGACTATTGGCCAATCTAGCTCAAGATTGTCTACACACTGACTGGTAGCAGTTCTCCAGGGTTTCAGGCAGCGGTCTACCCGGAGATGCGAGAAAATGAACCTGGGACTTTCTTCTTGTTAAGCAGATGCTGTACTACGGAGCTACATCCCTTCCCCTACTGGCCTTGTCTCAGTTCAATTATTGCTCTTCTACATGGGAGAGGAAGAGTGGGAAATATCTGGTTTTCAACATCATGATATATCACCAATTTAAACATCACAAAATATGGATATATCATTATGTCTTTAATAAGTATGAAGCTGTTTTCCAACTTTGTGATATATCACCAGCCAAACATCATGATATACTGATATATCCCAATGTCTGAAATAAGGATGGAGCTATGTAGAGGCACTGGCTGGCTTCATGGTTTTTCCCACATTGTGATTTTGCATCACACACACACACACACACACACACACACACACACACACATCATGATTTTCAATATATTGCCAGGTGAAAAACTATGAAACCGATATCACAATATGGACTTCAAACCAATTTTGGACGATATATCAATATATTGCCCAGCCCTAGTGAGAAACAGAAATTGTGGTGGGTGGGTTACTGCCTCTTTAAACTGGATATGGACTAGACCAAGCATCCCCAAACTGCAGCCCTCCAGATGTTTTGGCCTACAACTCCCATGGTCCCTAGCTAACAGGACCAGTGGTCAGGGATGATGGGAATTGTAGTCCAAAACATCTGGCGGGCCAATGTTTGGGGGGTGCCTGGACTAGACAGCCCTCCAGACAGAGACCTCCTTCAAAAAGAGGGATTGTCTTTGCAAAGCAGAGCACATGGCCACCATATTTTAGGCAGCAAAATGTCTTGGATCAGTCCTGGTCAGCAAGAACACAGTAGCATAGCGAAGGAGAGAGCAGGAAGACCTAGCAGATGGCTATCCAGAACAGCATGTTTTCCCCCCCAAGCTGTTCTCCTCTCTCTCTCTCTCTCTCTCTCTCTCTCTCTCTCTCTCTCTCTCTCTCTCTCTCTCTCTCTCTCTCTCTCTCTCTCTCTCTGGAAAGAAACATTCTTTGGACTTTTCTCTCTTCTTTTCTTTAGTCTCATGTCTGTGTAAATCAGAAATAACTGAAGTCTCAAAGGATACATAGTACTATTGCAGGTGAGGGGAGACACATCATTCATAATTACTTACAGTGTACTTGACATAGCTTAAGAATGATCCCATTTCACATAACCATTCTGAAGTTGAAAAATAATTTGCTGCATACTAATGCAATAAGTGGTGGGTAGATTCTATCCATATTCCCTGTGTAAAAATAATTGGCATAACTGTTTGAAAGAACAAGAAATATTCACTGTGTATGAAGCCTGCTTTTTTCAGAATTGCACAGAGGTTCCTGCATTGCCCTATAATATCATCTGGTTAGAATTCTGCACTAATTGCCTTAATCAGCACAACCTGAAATCATATAGTCCTTTTCCATAATTAAGCAATAGAACATGACAAGCAGAGTTTTCAGCGTGACAACATAACAGCAAAGATCATGCATCTTAATTACAAATATTAATAGATGATACACATATCTAATAATATGCTGCACTGATGTTCTCAGACTTATTCAGCAAGCTCTACTATCCTCGGAGTAGTTTTTAACGTAGGAGTTCACATTAACACACTGCATCACAATTAATGTAATTGAAAATTGTGTGTATTGGAAACATTTGCCACTTTGAAATATTAGCATATGTGCTTGCCCCCCTCCTCCGCATCAGCCTTAAAGAGGAAAGCAATGCTGGATTTAGAGTGGTGTGGGTAGTTCTCCTGCACAGGGCACCAACGGCACAAAAGAATGGTAATAATAAATCTATATTTACAGTATATATACAGGTACATACTGAGAAGATCCATTTATAATGCAGCAGTACCAAAAGAATTTTCTGTGAAAAACAATAAATATTTGGGAGGGGGTGCCAAATGTTATCCTCGCTCAGGGCACCATATTACCCAGGCATCCCCAAACTCGGCCCTCCAGATGTTTTGGGACTACAATTCCCATCATCCCTGAGCACTGGTCCTATTAGCTAGGGATGATGGGAATTGTAGTCCCAAAACATCTGGAGGGCCGAGTTTGGGGATGCCTGATATTACCAAAGCCCACCCTTGAGGAAAGTGGGCCAGGGAGGAACAGCTGCATTGCACAAAGGGGTTGGAAGAACAGTTACCTTTATCACTATGTAGTCATCAGTGGCCTACAAGGCACATAGATGCTCGGGGAACAAAAAATGGAATGCAGGTAAAAGGAGAAGGAGATTGTGAATGGCAACAGCAACAAAAAGAGGAGGGTCTAGTGATGAGTCTCATCCTTCCTGCTTCAAGTAACAAAGTACTCATCAATCCTCCTGAAAAAGCAGGAGGAGGTTTGGGGTTCTCCGAATAGTCTTAGATTGTTCTTCCTCAGTCTCTGAATTAAACTAAAAACAAAACAAATGTTACAATGCTTTAAAAATGCACATTGAAGAAAACACGTGCATTTTGAAATGCACGTTTTAGAGAAAATGTTTAAAATGTGTATTTAAAAGTGAATTTCCACAGGATTTTTATTTTTTAAAAAAGAACCAACGAACTACCACCACAGATTAATGAAGAAATGGGACACAAATTTGCACATCACCGGTTCTCAGTTTGCAGCTGAAAAGAGAAACCCGGGGGAAAGATTTGGCGAGCTTTAAAATTAGGTTGCAACTAGAAGATTCACATCACAGATACATTATCTTTCACAATTGGGTGGTTGCCACGATCTGCTCCCAACAATCAAAGTTTGTGGAAGCTAGTGCTCTGAATGCAATCGTTTAACCTCTGAAATGGACTTGAGCTACCAAAAGGCTAATTAATTTTTTATGGCATACGCAACCACTTATATCCCTAAGTTTTGTTGCACTGCTGTAATGGGCTTAAAGGGTGAGGGCATATATCGCTTAACATCTTATATGGGCCTCTCTATATAAGCATCTATATTGCAGCATCCATTCATCAATTTTTTTATTTAAAGTGTCAGACGATCCCATTACAAGGTTGAGAGCAATGGATGATACTTTAAAAACAAAATTAGGGCTGCTTAATATGTACATGTTCATCACTTGACTACAACCTTAAGCAAACAGTAGCATACATAGATAAATCACTAGAGAGCTGTTATCATAGATATGCCTGAGTGTAGAATTCTTTGTTGAATTAAGGAATGGAGAAATCTTTCCATTTCATTTCCGCCCCATTCCTCATTTCTTTTTCAGTTTTCAGTTTATTTCTCTATATTTCTGTATCGGATTGCCATTTCAAATAATTTAGTCCCAATTTTTTTCAAATTATACACCTTTTTGTATGCAATTATACCTCATATACACATTTTTTTGCAAGCAATTTCCCCTTGTGTATTGCATTCTATAGCTTGTGTTGTTGTTTAGTCGTTTAGTCGTGTCCGACTCTTCGTGACCCCATGGACCATAGAACGCCAGGCACTCCTGTCTTGCACTGCCTCCCGCAGTTTGGTCAAACTCATGTTCGTAGCTTCAAGAACACTGTCCAACCATCTCGTCCTCTGTCGTCCCCTTCTCCTAGTGCCCTCTATCTTTCCCAACATCAGGGTCTTTTCCAAGGATTCTTCTCTTCTCATGAGGTGGCCAAAGTATTGGAGCCTCAACTTCACGATCTGTCCTTCCAGGGAGCACTCAGGGCTGATTTCCTTAAGAATGGATAGGTTTGATCTTCTTGCAGTCCATGGGACTCTCAAGAGTCTCCTCCAGCACCATAATTCAAAAGCATCAATTCTTCGGCGATCAGCCTTCTTTATGGTCCAGCTCTCACTTCCATACATCACTACTGGGAAAACCATAGCTTTAACTATACGGACCTTTGTAGGCAAGGTGATGTCTCTGCTTTTCAATATGCTGTCTAGGTTTGTCATTGCTTTTCTCCCAAGAAGCAGGCGTCTTTTAATTTCGTGACTGCTGTCACCATCTGCAGTGATCGAGGAGCCCAAGAATGTAAAATCTCTCACTGCCTCCATTTCTTCCCCTTCTATTTGCCAGGAGGTGATGGGACCAGTGGCCATGATCTTGGGTTTTTTTTAATGTTGAGCTTCAGACCATATTTTGCGCTCTCCTCTTTCACCCTCATTAAAAGGTTCTTTAATTCCTCCTCACTTTCAGCCATCAAGGTTGTGTCATCTGCATATCTGAGGTTGTTGATATTTCTTCCGGCAATCTTAATTCCGGCTTGGGATTCATCTAGTCCAGCCTTTCGCATGAATTGATCCCCTTCATGGATCAATCCCCTTCATGGATCAATGCCTTGTCGTGGCGAAGGGGCTTGAATAACTCAGAGAAGCTATGAGCTATGCCATGCAGGGCCACCCAAGATGGACAGGTCATAGTGAAGAGTTTTGACTAAAAGTGATCCACCTGGAGAAGGAACTGGCAAGCCACTCCAGTATCCCTGCCAATAAAACTCCATGGACAAAGACAACAGACATTCTATAGCTTATCTTCACTAATATATGCATTTTATGCACACACACACACACACACACACACACACACACACAACATGTACACATTTCTATACACAATATTTAATTTTAATTTTTTACATTTAATTTTTATACACATTATTTAATTTGAAAACGGCATCACCAAATTTGGAGAACTACAAATTTCAAAGAACTGCTGTTTTTGGTTTTCATATTATCCCAGAAAGTACAAATTAAATCACTTTAAAATTTGAACTGAACTGAATTACTCCCCCATTCCTAGCTGAAGTACGTATCCTGTGTTTCCTAAACTTGTGCCAGCCTGGTTTTGAGGACACAAAGAATCATCTGAAGGAACACGCTGAAAAACTGAAGTAGTTAAGCAAATATTTGCAAAAGCTTGCTCAAAAAAGGCAGAGTGTTCTAGATATGGTTACCTAGGTTTTCATGTACCTGGTAAGAAGAGGGAAATCTAGGTCACATAACAGGGCTGATTCAAGCTTTATTTGCAGATCTGTTTGCTGCAGCCACAGCATGGAAACCCATTGTGGAAGAACTTGGTATTTCAAGGTGATAGGTTAATTGGTTTGTACAATTCTTCATCTTTGCTGATTGACTCCACCGAAAAGGCCTTCCCTCAGGTTGCAACTTCCCATGCCTCAGCCAATGGCAGCACCCCCAGGACAGCATCCTCCTTAACAAATGGAGCAAATTTATATGGGAGCAGGCTCTAAATTGTACAGGGCTTGAAATGTCAACCAAAGCACCTGAAATTTGGCTTGGTAATCAGCAGCCAATACAACCTCTTCAAAATCAGTGAATTGTGGCCATGGGTAGATCTCCCTGCTCAGCACTACATTCTACACTAGCTGCAGTTTCCAAAGCAGCCCAAAGGACAGCCTCACACATATCAACAATACAAAGAATTGTTGTAGACCAGGCATCCCCAAACTTCGGCCCTCCAGATGTTTTGGACTACAGTTCCCATCTTCCCTGACCACTGGTCCTGTTAGCTAGGGATCATGGGAGTTGTAGGCCAAAACATCTGGAGGGCCGCAGTTTGGGGATGCCTGTTGTAGACCCAACATCATCTGCCTTTTTTAAACCAAAGGCATCCACAGTAGCCAAATTGTTCCTACTACTACTCAGCAGAAAGCCTAGCAAAAACCCTCTCCCCTAGCTATTTCCCCTGCCTTCAAAAGCCACCTTTCTCCCATCTGCCACCCTGCCTAGGAAAGTTGCCATGACTTCAAACGTAATTTGGTCTGAGCTGGGATATGCGCCCAACCTCTGGCTCTTTCCTGACAACTGCGCAGATTCTCGCATAGCCTCCCCTCTTGGATTCCCTCAACTAGATTGCGAAACTGAGGCTGGATGTTGTACTCTGTGCAATTTACCTAAGGTCAGAATCAAAAGCAGAGAAAACTCTGAATCTTTAAACAAACATCAAGGAAATGCCATGATGTTCACTTGGCAATAAAGGTATATCATACAATCCCACATGAGGACAATTCCCTTAAGGTTAACACAGATCATGATTGTGCTTGGAGAGTCCCTTAAGTGTCAACTGTTTCAGGCTGAAACAATGGCCTGGGAAGAAAATGGGACCATCAAAGCTAAAAATGGATTTCATGTGGGTGTGGGCATGCTTTGGGCTCCTATGCTGGGCTCAGGAGCATGTCTGCACATTTCTGTGCCTTTATCTCTCAAAGAGCCACTGCCTATGTTGCCCTAGGTCTCACCCACAAAGAGGCTGCATTCTCATCCTCTGCATTATTAATAATTGCATGCTGCTTCTCTGCAAAGATGCTACACAGAGGTCCTTTCTGCTTGCCTCTAGTGGCTGTTCAGGTGGAAGTTAAAAGATCCCATCACACTTTTTTTCTAAAAGAGCAGGGCTTAACCTTAATGTGAAGCCTGACCTTAATTTCAAGGAAAACATGTAATCTCCAAGGCTGTGTGTCAGTTATTTTTTGAGAGCACAACAGCTGCCAAGTTAGCCAACAGAACTATTGCATTTCTAATCTTGGATCTACTATTTTTCTTCATCAAATGCATCAGCATAATAATCATAAACAATCAGAACAACAACCAGCTAGGAACATTTTAATACCCTTTTTAGGGCGGAAGTAGACAAGACATTGGGAAGACTGCATGCATTTCCAGTTGTTTGGAGTTTTATTTGTGAGTTCAAAGCAGATGTAGTTGGCGAAGCGGTCGTTGAGCTCCTGCAGCTCGGCTTTCTCGTTGGCGCGGTTGGCCTTGAACTCCGTGTTGATGGCGTCGGCCAGAGAGAAGTCCAGGCTGCCATCGCCCAGCAGCCGCATCTAACCTAAGGTAAAGGTAAAGGATGCCTGGATGGTTAAGTCCAGTCAAAGGCAACTATGGGGTTGCAGTGTTCATCTCGCTTTCAGGTCGAGGGAGCCAGCATTTGTCCACAGACAGCTTTCCGGGTCATGTGGCCAGCATGACTAAACCACTTCTAGCACAATGGAACACCATAACAGAAACCAGAGCGCACAGAAACACTGTTTACCTTCCTGCCCCAGCAGTACCTATTTCTCTACTCACACTTGCGTGCTTTCGAATTGATGGGTTGGCAGGAGCTGGGACACAGCAACAGGAGCTCACCCTGTCACGGGGATTCAAACTGCCAACCTTCTGACCGGCAAGCCCAAGAGGCTCAGTGGTTTAGACCACAGCACCACCCGCATCCCACTTTATCCTACCCTGTATCAGATCAGAGGAGTGATGCTAGGGGAAAGGGTGTTTCTCTGTCCAGTACAGCTTTCCTGAATTTAGTGGCCGCTCACCCTTCTCAGGTGGGCGGCAGTTGAGGACCTGCACCCTACCCATTATCCCCAGCAGCAGAAGCCCGCGGGTTTGCAGGCTGTTAGGGGAGCCCCCTGGCTGGAAGAAGTACCAAGCAGGATTCCCACCTAGTCTTCAAGCATTTGGGTGAAGTGGTGCTGAACCCTGTTCTGAACCAGCACCGTATCCAGGGTACCCCATTAGAGGGGTCTCGGTGGAAGTCATTGTCCAGAAGCCAACCATGTGGCAGAGGGGCCATAGAGCTTCTCATGGCGGTGTTAGGATGGCCACCTTGGTAGATCAACGTCTTGGGAGAGGTCACTTTCCTTGCTACAAACCTGATGCAGTTTCAACCCTCCAGCAGGAGGCTGAAATGGATATACATTATACACCCAACGCCTGAGACAAAATTCCACCCACACCTATAATCAATAAAGTTGTGGCCATTTTTAATCCACAGAGTCGTTTGAGTTTGTTCTCGCACACCACTTAGTACTCACTGCCTGGGGGAAGGTGACACTGCGACTGGTACCACAACTGCCCTACCCTATGAAGGTGTTTGCCCTATTATGACAACAACACCATAGGTAGTATAATTTATTTTTGCCACTGCTCCACATTCCTTCCTTTCCTCCCCCCTCCCCATCCTTCGTACTCCTTGCTACATATGTACAAAGCTACCGTATGTTTCAAGAGGAAAGGGCCATAGCTCAGTGGTACTGCATGTGCTGTGCATGCAGAAGGTCCCAGAAACAACCCCCAGCATCTTCAGGTAGGGTTAGGATAGAGCTCTGCCTGGAACCCTGCAGAGCCACTGTCAATCACTGTTGACAAGCTTGAGCTATGTGGACCACTGATCTGATTCAGTAGAAGATAGCTCTCCAGGTTCTTAAGAATAATTGTGTGAAAATTCACAATTAAAGAAGCCAACATGCCTGTTCAATTTATTTTAAGTGATGACAGAATCATGGCAGAAGACACCCTGCCTCCTTTGTATGAACTTACGCCCACTCCTCCCACATAGGAATGTGCATTCTGATCATTTATGTGAAGAACCAGAAATATAGATGAACTTGTAAACCAATTTTCTAGGTGTCCCTCTCACATGCCAATAACTCAGTTTTAAAAAGAGAGTTAAAATACAGTGTTGGATTTGTTTGTTTTGTTTTCTAATGTAGCAAATATGCTGCTACATCTGTAGTTTTACCCAAGGAAAAGCATAGGGTATAGTGTGTTGGTGATATACAGTAATTTTAAATAAAGCATAAATTGCATCACAACATTGTTACCAGGGCCAACCCTAAGGCAAGGCTGGGTGGCGCAATGCGCCAGGGCGCTGGGCCGCCAGAGGGGTGCCACGCTGGGAAATGGGGCGGGGGGCGCCAGGGAGGGCGCCGGAGGGATCTTCACACCACGGCGCCAGGGCACCTGATATGCTTAAGACGGCCCTGATTGTTACATTTGCCTGGGATTTTGGAGAGAACTGAAGTTGAATGTGTTGGATGGCGGAGGGAGATTATAGTCTTAAACAGGAGTTGTGGTGTAGTAATTAGAGCACTAGAATGAGATAAAGGTAAAAAGGTAAAGGACCCCTGACAGTTAAGTCCAGTCGCGAACGACTCTGGGGTTGCGGTGCTCATCTTGCTTTATTGGCCGAGGGAGCCGATGTTTGTCTGCAGACAGTTTTTCTGGGTCATGTGGCCAGCATGACTGAGCCGCTTCTGGCGAAACCAGAGCAGCACACAGTTTACCTTCCCGCTGGAGTGGTACCTATTTATCTACTTGCACTTTGACGTGCTTTCGAACTGCAGAGAGTTCATAGGGACAGATAGAGAGGTCTGAAGGTTCATAACCCCTGGACCTGTCAGGTTGTTTGATGCACAAGACAAGACCTCCTTGTGAGTGGCTCTTTGGTTATGGTACTCACTTCCTTTGAATTGCACTTGGCCCACTCGTATTAGCTCCAAGTGGGCCTATTTATTAAATGCTGCCTTAGTAACAGTTATCATTTTTGTGCCAATAAACAATCAATAGGGGGTAGTAATGGTAAAATAGAGGCCTTTTTTCTTCTAAGTAGAAATAGCTGGAATGTATGCTGCTATTTCCATTAAGATGAGTGAAGTGGCAGACAAAGGAGCTATTTCTCTGCCTCTGAATTCCTGCATGCTTCAAATTATTGAGAGCAAATGACTTTATAACAGCATCCTCCTGCCGTAGCTTCAAAATTTAGATTCTTGGGGGGGGGGGTTGGGGGGGAATACACAATCCTTCCTTGGCAGCCTCTTGTAACCCTTACTCATTTTATAAGAGGCCTCTTCATCTAATTAGGGAACAGAAGTAATACTTCGTGTCTTATATAGCTGCTGACAGCTAACCAAATATCAGGCACTGAACAGTCACAACAAACTGTTTGCAATCAAACCACAACGTTAAAAAAATATTGTGGATTAAATTTGAATAATGAGCTCACTGGAAGGAATTGCAATCTGCTCATAGTTCTTACACAAGTACAGAAGCAGAAAGTCTAGATTCCTTCAGTAAATTATGCACTGCAAATTATTCATTCAACTCTAATTAAAACATTGGAAATCTTAGGAACTTGAAGACTGTGTGCATTGCAACACATCTGCCTGTTTTACACCAGTTTTAACAGAGATCTGTTGTACCTGAATGGTCAAAATGCTATAAATAGTATTTCTTTACTCAAACATCAAACCAGATATATGCATTCATGGTTAACAGCTAGGAGACTGAAAAGTCCTGGATGCAGATAGGAAAAGCAGACATTAAACAGGTTACATATCTTTAGGAGCCAAGCAAATACATTCCTCTTCTCCCAATATATGGCCTTTTAAACTGGACGGGTATTGTTTTTGTTTGTTACTATGTTGTGCTTTATTTGTGTTTTTATATTGTAAACCACCCTGTAATCCTCAGATGAAAGGCTTTATAGAAATGCATGTAGTAACTAATGTGCACATAAAGGTAAAGGTAAAGGGCCCCTGACCATCAGGTCCAGTCGTGTCCGACTCTGGGGTTGCGGCGCTCATCTCGCTCTATAGGCCAAGGGAACCGGCGTTTGTCCACAGACAGCTTCCGGGTCATGTGGCCAGCATTACAAACCTGCTTCTGGCGAACCAGAGCAGCGCATGGAAATGCCGTTTACCTTCCCGCCGGAGCGGTCCCTATTTATCTACTTGCACTTTGATGTGCTTTCGAACTGCTAGGTGGGCAGGAGCTGGGACCGAGCAACGGGAGCTCACCCCATCGCGGGGATTCAAACCGCTGACCTTCTGATCAGCAAGCCCTAGGCTCTGTGGTTTAACCCACAGCACCACCTGGGTCCCCAATGTGCACATAAAAATGCGCATATCAGTGAAAATAGCATGCAAAATGTATAATATTCAGGAAAACTGCTTTGAAAAATAAAAATGTGTGCATTAAACAAAACCGCACACCAAAAATGTGCATATTTGGGTAAATTCATTTATGAATTTTCACAAAGATTTTTTTTAAGGTAATAAGCAGCAGCAACTCTACTGCTGGGAGGCTAGTGTTGCAACTTTGCACCAGCAGGTGAATCACTCCTGCAGTTCACATGCTGGGAATGAGTTGGACATTAGAAGAAGCAATCACTAGCATTCTGTCTTCACATTCTGTACCAAAAATGCAGTTCCCAAGTTTCCCTGGGAAAAGGGAATAACCATGAAAACAACCCTGTGGTATAGCTACCGGTATATCCAAAGGCACCAAAGGCTCCCGTTTAGAGGGAAAGCTCTTGTAACCACCGCCTGTTTCTCATCATGTTGTAGGACTGGGTTGATTGTGAAAAGCATTTTTATTATTAAAAATAAAAACCAGCCAGGGATGTGTGGAGTTGATGTAAGGTCTTCCGTACCCACGGAAAGTCCATAGACTGTCTCAGCTTGCTCTGCTTTTATGGGTGGTAATGACACGAACATCAGAATTAATCCAAGCGTGGAAACTGTCCTTCGCTTCAATGGGATGGGCATTTGGTTAAATAAATAAATAAAAGGATAAATTTTGTTCATTTGGAATTTTAATATGAACCTACATAACCTGCACTTCCTGAAATAAGAAATGAAGCAAAACACAGTGATCCTTTAAAATTCGTGCTTCTCTGAATTTTGTAGTGCATTTATGCAACCATATAATATATACAAAAATTTGTATAGTAGGATGTGGTGTGCATAAACCTGCATATACTATATTATATTATATTATATTATATTATATTATATTATATTATATTATATTATATTATATATATATATATATATATATATATATATATATATATATATGCGCATGCATTATATTAAGGGAAATGGCTTGGGGAAGTGTTTATACTGGGCAAATTACATACAAAACCTGCATATTATAATAAATGTGTGCTAAATTGATGATTTTTGTGATTCATTAAATGGCAAAATGATGTGAAAATGCAGAGAACTGAAGACTGGAATTTTGAGAAACTGAGAGAAATTTTAAAAATGACCTATTTGCCCACCCTGATATGTATTTGGATATGCAACTGACTGCATGTCCCAGTCTTAAACCTTATGAAAAATTTGTACAACCAGCTCTCAAATGCACACACAAACAAAATGTAAATCAGGATAAGACAGGATAGTTGATCACAGCAGTGGAACTGTAATATCCATGTCAAAAATCAAACCTGCTAGATTACTCAGGCACCTCTAAAGCCAACTCATATTTTCTTTCAAAACCACAAAATATGTATTCCAAGCCAATCAGTCAATTTTTAAGTAATAGCTTTCTACCTATTTGTGTACAGCTTCTATTTGTCTGTTTATTTATTTATTGCCTTCATGCATTATTCTATTTGGTCTCCTACATTAAAATTCTAAATAATTTACAGTCATCAAACATTGGAGGGTCTTTCTTTCTTTCTTTCTTTCTTTCTTTCTTTCTTTTAATGGAGCTTCTAGCATAATGCATTCTTTGGGGGAAAATAAACCCAACAACTAACTACAGTTAACATTAGGTTTTCCCCCAGTTGTTCTTTAATTCGAAAATCTGCATAGCAGCTTGATAATGCACAACTTTCTCATGGGAATAGTGTTGATAGGCTCCCCTTTTTATTTTTGGCTCCCCTGTTGTTGTTTTATATTTGAGATGTGTAAACCGAACTAATACAAAAAACACCCTCAGATAGAAGTTAGACAACATATAAAACCATTGGAGAATAACAGTTCTTTGGAAGTCACTCTCTTGCATACTTGGAAGTTATGGAATGGATTTTTATAGTCTCCTTGTTTTCAGTGAATGATCCAGCCCTTTCAAATGGCAATGCCGTTGTGTAACACCTCACCCTAGAGGGGGAGACAAAGACTATGGCTGTACCTCTCATAGTTTGTGTGATGTTTTGCCCTCTGTTGATCATGGCATCTAAGGTTGAGCCAGCTTGATATTCTAGCAAAGTATGAAACTCTAATTTGAGAAGTCAGGAAAGCCAGTACAATTTGTGGGAATTCTCTTCTTGCCTCACACAGCCAGAGGCTTACTGCACCCCTTTTCCTGACCACGTTCCCAGGAAGTGTTTGCATATTCTCTTCCCCACCCCACCTCCTGCCCAATCCCAATACATTTGCACAGACATTTGTTATGTAGATCAACTTTCATTAGCATCCATCAGCGTTCATAAGCTTTCCTGGCTGGCTCTTCACAAGGCTTGCCTCTTGCAGTCTTACATAGTATTAATTGGTCCATGGCGGTACATAGTTGGCTCTCTTTGCAATATGGTGGCTTTAGTTATTTTATTTTTTTAATATATAGTTCTGAATGTATGTGTGTCAGCCCAACCTTCACTGCCATAGGATCATTTTTACCTAATACTTAAATGAAGCCCATATTTCCTGATGGAAGCTTCTCTGTGAAAAGCTGTCCAGTAAGTGAGTGACTGACATAAGCATCAGGGGTGGGGAGTAGAGGGGAAATTCCCCCTATCCCTGATTAACCATAATCTCCAGATTCCTAGCTTTTATGTTTCAGAGTTTAAGACTGCCCCGTCAAAAGAAAAGAAAAAATTCTTTTGGACTAGGTGATTACTTGATGTCATTTTACACTCCTTGAAATTGTTCTCTCTCACCTGAATGACAGTGCATACTAGCTCTTACAGTTATTGTTTCTCAAACACAGGGAACAAATGAGCTGAAAACATTGATTGGACTGTACTTATCTGGTGCAAAAAATTACCCTAAAACTCAAAGCCTACTTACCAGTCATAACCAGATAACTCTATGCATCTCCCAATATTATTTGGCATTGCTGATGTTGAAATTGCTTATTCTGTTCTTTCACCCTTCTAGAAGTCTAGAGTGACATTTAAGAAATGAAAACCAAACTGAAAAGGAAGCTTCAGTTTTCAGCATGATCTCCCTTTAATTTGATGCATACAGAAAAGAACACACACACACACACACACACACACAATATCTCCAAACAATTTTAACAAAAAACCACAAATGCTTGTTTTGAAAGCAGAGTTTAAAGGGGGGTATTTAACATGCTGCTAATCCACCCAAACTCTTCAGGTGTTTTATTTCTTTTCACAAAGAAAGATGAAACAGGTTGACATTAAAGGAAATGAAAAGAAAGTCAAGTTAGGCTACCATAATCCCTCAGACTGGAGAGAATTTCAGTAAAAGATAAACAAACTCAATACAAGGGGGAAAGCAAGTGAAATATAATAAGATTGGAGAGGAGGAAGGAATTGATTCAATATTGCTCTTTCTCAAAGCCCAAAATTCACTCATAGATTATTGCTCGATCCAGCACAATATGATTTGGGTGCAGAAGTCACCCTGAGCACCCTGAATTTCCTCGCCCACATTTCTTTGCATGAGCGTATTTGCTCACTCCACCAAAATGAAGTGGGATCCCAGCTCAGGGTATCTGCTTCCTCATCAAAGTGCACACAGAACTCTGGATTAATGTTACAGAACGAATAGGTTTGACTAGCACCATTGGTAGTCAACCCATATTGATAACATCAGAAGAGTCCTGTTGGATTAGGGGCATCCTTTCCTCACAATAGCCAACCATATAGTGATGGGAAGCCCACAAGCAGGACCTGAGTACAGTACACCAGCAGCATTCTATTGTGTATAACCACTATGGGTCAAGAGCCTCTCAATTCCATAAGGATCTGGCATGACTTGGCATCCCCAAATGAAGGAGGAGGAGGAGGAGGAAGTAGAAAGAGCAGAGGCAACACTGGGAGGCTAGCACTCACATAGGGAGCGCTGTGATTCTAGGTGTTGGAGAGGTGGAAGCAGATCTGCCAGCACAACCTCATGAGGGCAGGCACACATCCCATCATGTTTTGCCTGCCTCATGTGATTATTTATGAGGTGAAAAGTGTGGTTCCGACTCCTTTCAAAAAAAGAGTGGGATTAAAATGTAAATAGTATAGGCTTCCATGATCTGTTTGTCAACCAAGCTGTTTTGTAGAGTGATTAGCTGGTCAAAGTTGGCCTGTGAGGAGTGGGGTAGATAAGAATCTAGTGGACACGGGTGGTACTGTAGTCTAAACCACTGAGCCTCTTGGGCTTGCTGATCAGAAGGTTAGCAGTTGGAATCTACACGGTGGGGTGAGCTCCCATTGCTCTGTCCCAGTCAACCTAGCAGTTCGAAAGCACACCAGTGCAAGTAGATAAATAGGTACCGCAACGGCAGGAATATAAATGGTGTTTCCATGAGCTCTGGTTTCTGTCACCGTGTCTTGTTGCACCAGAAGTGGTTTAGTCATGCTGGCCACATGACCCGAAAAGCTGTCTGTGGACAAATGCCAGCTCCCTCGGCCTGAAGCGAGATGAGCCTGCACCCCATAGTCACCTTTGACTGGACTTAACCATCCAGGGATCTTTTACCTTTAGATGAGAATCTGGCCTGCTGATCAGATCAAGTTCTCAACCCCTGATGTAAAAAAACCAAAAAAGGTATCTTGTAAGAGTAGCGTGGGAAGGGGGGGAAAATAGTTGTAAAATCCTCACCTAGGATCAAATGTGTCAACTACACAATAGTAATAAAACCGAGCCATTGAGATGGTCTGATATTGCAGGACATTTTTGCATGCATTTCAGCCAAGGGAGTGACAGCATTTCACTCTCCATTTGCTGCCAGCTTCATATCACAACCCAGCTGTGTGACAGAACCGTCATTTCACTAACATGCATGTGAGATGCACCAATAATCTGCAGTCACTACCAGTCCCTGGAAAGTAAATCCTTTATGCAATAAATAATATTGGGGAAATCATTGCCTCCAAAGATCACACAATGTAATAACCTTTCAGCTTTTCTTCTGCTTCGATTTTCTAGTTTGTGCTTAATGCTTGTCTGGTCAAATATGGTATTATGTGGAAGATTTAGTATAGAGAGAATACTACGGTATAGTAAAAAAAAACAAAAAAAAACACAGCCATGTCACGAAAGTAAAAGGACAAATGGAGATTTTTCAGCCCAGAGTCATTTGATTTTTGCAAATCCATAATATATTTTCATATTTCTTATTCAGCTCTCCTTTATTACCTGAGTTTCTCTGCCTTACATGTATTGCATTATTTCCTGTTAAATAGAAGTGCTATTCAAAAAACACCATCACAAAACCCAATACATTTTGCTAATCTCACTGATAACTTTTAACCTTCCTTCAAAATTCCTGGGAATAAATATTGCAAATTCACATCAGATTTCTTTTAAGGCTCTCTCATATTCATATATATATATTCACATATATATCCCTCCTGAACTTTAGCTAATCAAATAAAATATACTTTAACCTCTTGAAATGCCTTCAAATGTTTCTCTGAATTCGACTCTCCCCAAAGTGGAATCTGATCAACTCTTCCTCAGAATTTAGCCAAACTTTTTTTTTTAAAAAAAAATTATCTTTACCTCTAGAATTCCCAAAGTTCCTACACCTGTTTTTCTGCAAAGCAGAACATTCCAAATCTGTTTGCCATTTTAACTGACAATAATATGGCAAAGCAGCATGAATTATCAAACAACTAAAATATATGTATAATTGTGGGCTTCTGGGTAATGGCACCTAAGAGACTATGTTGGGGGGGGGGGCAATCAGTCAATATTATTGACTATCTTAAGAACTAGGGTTGCCAGACTCAATAGTGGACAGGACTTCTGTGCCTTTAATTGCCCTGCTCTCTTTTGAGTCTGGAAACCTTAAAGAGAAACCAGCAGACCCTTTGTTTAATTTCCAAGCAAAGGGTCTGCTGGTTTCTCTTTAAGGTTTCCAGACTCAAAAGAGAGCAGGGCAATTAAAGGCACAGAAGTCCTATCCTCTATTGAGTCTGGCAACCCTATTAAGAACATTTTAAAGCTTTTCAAACATGTGCCCCTCACCTGTCACCTAGCATCCTAACAGAAGTTACACAGGCAAAAAAATGTGGTGTAAGTCAAACCCTGTTTTAAAGGCTTGTTTCCCCTCTGGCTTGGGCTACCTCAACCAGCAGTACCCCTATTCCCGAATCAAGTTTGGAATCGGGGTAAGTTACACTGGTGTAAATTCCACTGGCTTCCTATGGTTTGGAATGTTCTGTGGAATGCTATGACTTGGGATAGGGGTGAAAATTACTGCCAGTCCATCTCAACTATTTAAAGCATATCAAAGATATGCTTGGGCTTTGAAAGCTACATTGTATTTTATAGCAACGATGGACTTGAAATAACCCTGTGGCTCTTCATATACCTTGATCCTATTATCCCTGCCACTTCAGATCAAATATGCACTCAAGGAAAAAAATAGGACCCAGGGCCTAGATTAAACAGCAGTGGCTGATGGGAGTGACCAAAATTCATGGGTGAATTGCAATTGGAGCAAGTGCTTTTCCACAGCAAATTAGGAGCAGAAAAAATTCATTGGCATGGCATTCTTCCCATGATTCTCATAGATCTCTGCTTATAACAACCACATATTTAATGATAAATTCTAATTAAATGTCTGATAATTATTAGATCCTAGAGGAGACCATAAACAGAAATAGGTGAGGGGTTTGGCAATGGTGGTAACAAAATATGCAGGATAATTAATTGGCAGGTCTCAGACTTATTAATGCCTGATCAGGTGCAGGTGGAGTCACTTCTCCCCCATCAGGCTGCTGTTCAGCAGGTGAAGCTGACTCCTGGTCCATTACACATACTAGGAAAACTTTCCTTTCCCTGGGAATGTGATGGTTCCGTCTCAGTAATTCCCATCCTCACATTTAAAACCTGCATTAGGATAACAAATGGTAGCTGAGACTTGTCATGGAACATTGCATAATCAGGTTTTGGATAAGGACCACCCCCTATGTTCTAGTTGCCTGGATGCTTTCAGGGTGAGGGTATAAAACTCAGATTTATCTTGCCCCCTTCTTTTCTGCTATTCTCTTTTTCTGTTGACTTCTTTTACAAGGGAAACTTGAGGAACCAATTTCCCTTGGGGAGTGGGGGGGGGCTGACTTCGGGTATATGGCAATGTAGCTAGGGGGAAAGTCTTGTTTTACTGTGTGCTGGTTCTATATTCCAAATGTTCTTGAATTTCTAACTTCTTGTGCTTTTAAAGACATTATATCGGGATCCTTTTCTGCTATTTCTGCCCAATTCCAAATAAATTCTGCTTCTATAAAAAGGCTTGGCGTGAGTTACTGAGGGGGAAGTCAGATTCTAAATTCAGTATCCAGGCTGCTGGGTCACTGAAGAACTGATGGAGGATTTTCTCTTGCTTTCTGCTAGTTGGGGAATTGCAGGTGAGGAGAAACATGTTATGGTATTTCTCAGGTCTGTGTACCAAGGAAGCTAGGATTTTGGGAGCTTTAAAATTCCTGCTTTTGGACAGTGCAGAGGGTAGTGTTTGTGTTGGAAGAGGGGGGGGGTAATTGATTTGGAGACATCCATCCTGACACTGATAATATGTAGTATATAATATTATCTTTAAAGCTGACAATAGAAACCATTAAAACACATCATTGAGATAGATAGATAGATAGATAGATAGATTGATAGATTGATTGATAGATGATAGATAGATAGATAGATAGATAGATAGATAGATATGAATTTTAATGGTTTTAATGGTTTCTATTGTCAGCTTTAAGGTTAATTGATCAAAGTTAATTGATCAAAATATAAAGTATATATGATCAAAGTGTTGTCTAATTGAGTCCATTAGAGTGAGTAAAATCTCCAGAAGTGGACCCACAAGGGCCTTCTCAGTAGCGGCACCCGCCCTGTGGAACACCCTCCCATCAGATATCAAGGAAATAAACAACTATCTGACTTTTAATAGACATCTGAAGCCCCGTATAGGGAAGTTTTTTTTAATCTTTGATGTTTTCTAGTGTTTTTAATATTCCATTGGAAGCCGCCAAGAGGGGAGGAGGAGGAGGAGGAGGAGGAAGAGGAGGAGGAGGAGAAGAAGAAGAAGAAGAAGAAGAAGAAGAGGAGGAGGAGTTTGGATTTGATATCCCACTTTATCACTACCCGAAGGAGTCTCAAAGCGGCCAACAATCTCCTTTCCCTTCCTCCCCCACAACAAACACTCTGTGAGGTGAGTGGGGCTGAGAGACTTCAGAGAAGTGTGACTAGCCCAAGGTCACCCAGCAGCTGCATGTGGAGGAGCGGAGACGCGAACCCAGTTCCCCAGATTACGAGTCTACCGCTCTTAACCACTACACCACCCCAACCAGATGGGTGGGGTATAAATAAATTATTATTATTATTATTATTATTATTATTATTATTATTATTATATTGATACGTTTCATTCCCCCCCCCAAAAAAAAATATCCTAGTTGGACTGATGCCCTCTTTAACCTTTTGTGTCTGGGGTGTGCATGTGCTGTAAGATTGATTCCATAGTTTAAGGAAATAGCAACCTGCCTTTGGATCATTCTGCGAATGGCTGGTGAACAGGTTCCTTATTCTGTTGTCTCTTTGCATTATCAAAACCCAGCATCCTGTGGTGATGACCCATTTCAATGCAGCTTATGCAGGAAGACATCCCATAGGATTGTGTTCTACCCTGTGCTTAAAACAGAGCACTCCAGTGGAGTTATTTCCAGTGCTTTGTGACATTTCCTATTTATTTAATGGTAGGGGTCAGGCTCTTCTAAGAAAAATAGATCACCTGGGATTTTTTTTTATGAGGCAGAGATTACTGCAGCAACGCAGGCAATGTCTTTTTATGTATTTATTTATGAGGAAAACACAAATGAAAAGATTAACCTGAACATCGAGGACAAGTTTAACATAAGCCTACCACAGGCTCATCATTACCGATCTGTCATTCCTGACCTTGAAAAGCTTTAATATTAACTGAAAGAGATGGAATAGATCTGGGATACAAAACTCACTCCATTGCTACTTGGAGTTCTATTCACTAGTAATTATCTTTGGTTTCTGCCTTGAGAGAGGTGCAGTTTTTACCCTAGATCCCCCATTTCACTCTGCCGTGGGTTTGGAGTTCTACATATTCCCATTAAATAAAAACAGAGGTAAAGCTATTATGTACATGTGGGGCAGGGGGACTGAAGCTCAAAGAAAACATCCCGGATGTCAGTCTGGAATGGAAAACTGTATAACTGCTAGTGAAATCCTGGCGTGTGGAACTTTCTTCTAACATTTCCCTCAAAAATGCATCATTCATAAGATGACTGCCCCAAAGATTTGGCAAGTTATAAATCAGTCTGGGAAATCCACTTGTCTCTTTGCATTCCATTTCCTGCCTCCCAAGCACCATTGATCCTTTGCCATTTCTTTGTTGCTTGCCCTGTTAATCTATGTATAAAGTTTTTCACCCAGATTTTCATTGTCAATTTCTCAACCCCCTTCTTGTTTGGTAGGGATGGCAGTATCAGCCGATTTCTGTTCCATGTTCATTTCACATGAGTTCTGGCATGAGATTTTTTGATCCCATTTTCTGATCTGTTTTTTTAAAAAAAAAATGCGGAAAATTCAGACTTATATTAGACGCAACTTTCTCTACACATTACTCCTGATATGCATCCCCCCGCCCCACCCCGCCTCACCCCAGGCTGAACATGCATTTTTGTTTGCATGCTTTCAAGCAGAAACTGCATTTCTGAATCTGGAGAAGCATGCAATGCAATTGTGGACTGCATTGCAGGCCCTGTACCGCAAATTTAAAGCAGGATCATACCACTTTAAACCATTGCAGCTTGGCACAAAGAAACAATAGTTTGCTAAAGGTGCCAAAAGTTCTTAGGAGACCCCCAATTCCCATCATAGGATTGTGAAGATAAAGTGGGAGATGTACACCACCTTGAGCCCCTTGGATGAAAGGTGAACTACAAAGTCAGAAATCCTTATCCTTTATTCCTCTTCCTTATCCTCTATTCCTGCTTCACTTGTCTTCCACTTGTCTGATCTTACTTTCTATTCCTTATATTGCTGAAATGGGTCAAAGCTTCAAAAGTCTCAAGACTTTCCGCCCTCACCTTACCCATTTGCCTTTCTTTCCTAGTAGAAGAAAGCGATCGTCTCATCATTGCTGGTTCTGGAATGAGAGAAAAGTGGAATAGGCAGGGGAAAGATTTAAAAGTATGATTTAACAGCTTGCAGGCAAGAAGCTGCAGCCATTGATGAGGGGACGGTTGGAGTATGAGCGCTCTCCAGGAGAAACCTTTGTCACCAAGCTCCTCAAGTTAAAGTTTCCCAAGCAACTCACTGTTGCTTTGAATTCATGATGGTCAAACTCTTTTCCTCAGAGAAGCTTCTCTACCCCCCCACCCCGCATCCCCGCATCCCTCCCCAGCCTTTCACAACAGGCAACTGCTTACCTCAGCGACATGAAAATAAATCCGCATGTGTTTGATCCACAGTGCCAGAGTTGTTTGGTTGACTATGGAAACAAAGTCTCTCTCTCTCTTTTTAGGGAGTTCACTCAGCAAAAGGCTGTGATGCCAGATAATCCTGTCAATCTGACAATGCTGCATTATGTGCACATTTTTATTTTATTTTATTTATTGCCAGAAATTAAAGCAAACAAGAAACGATCGTCATATAGGTTCAAGACAATCCCCCTCGTAAGAGTTCAAAAGGCATGCGATGAGGCAGAGTTCATGAGCTTGATGGCCAAGGGGTGGGGTGTTTTTTATTCTAATCACCCTCCCCTTTTAAACAAATTGAAATTACAAGTTTGATACCTTGTCAAAGCCGGAAACCATCTGCCTGTGAGCATTTTCACCCCTCCCATTCTGAAAATCTGGTGATATCTGCTGTTGGGAGGGAACAGTTAGGAATTGTTACTTTGTTGTTTTTCATTCCTGACTCTGCTCTCTGCTGTGTGCTGTGTGCAGTTTAATATCTTCTGTAGACAAGATGGCTAAGTGAGAGGCTGTAACACTCACAAAGCCAGATCTGTAAATATGCAGTAGTTAATAGAAATAAATGAGGAATGTTTTGAAACCTCTACAAATGCTTCTGCTGTTCACTGCTGATTTGGTGCTCATAAAGCCCAGTTATGAGTCCATGATTCCCGGGTGTATGCTGAAGGTGTTCCAGACGTCCTGCCCAGGCATAGGGGCCTAAGAAGACCTGGACAGATCCTGGCATTTACCCACATATGGTAGCAGGCGGATGGTTGCTGGTAGCAGACTGGTGGTTGCAGATGGCTATTGATGGTTGGATAATTGGATGTTTCTGATCCATTTCCATCTGATGCTGCACATCGGAGTTGAGCTGTGAGCTGAAGCTGTTTTTCAAGCTGCTGTTTGATTTACAGAAAGGTATGTTGCTGGCTGCCAGGAAGACAGCAGAGACGCTTTTCCAGTTTGCCTGTTAATTGTGCTGAGTGGGGAGAGAAGTTGCTGAGAGAGTCAAGAGTATTTGGGGTGCATGAAGGGAAGTGTCTTGCTGTTAACTAAACACAGGCATGGCTTCTGCACATTCTGGCCAGATGTCTCTATCTTTTCCTCTCCTTACACCAGAGACCTATCCTACATGGCAGGTCAAAATGAAAGCACTTTTACAAAGGGAAAAGCTTTACCATATTATAGAAGATGACCCCCCTAATGAGGATGATGATGGATGGCCAGCGTGGCATGAGGCAGACATGAGAGCCAGGGGGACAATTATTCTGAGTGTCCAGGACCAGTTGTTGGTCAACTTGGAGAACCAGCAGACTGCACGGGCTGTTTGGAATAAACTTCGAGATATGCATCTAAGACAAAATGCAGGATCCAGTGTGCTTTTCTTTAAAAAGCTGTGTAGGCTGGAATTGCAGAAAGATGGTGATTTGCCCAGCCATCTAGCCCAATTAAAACGTCTCAGACAGGATCTTGTCCAGCGAGACTTAAATATTTCAGAAGCTGTTTTTGCAATGCTTATCATAAACAGTTTGGATGAATCTTATGATGCTGTAGCTGCTCAATTGTCGTCTTTGCCCAATGACCGTCTAACAGAAGATTATGTGTCTAGCGTGCTCTTGAATGAGTGGGATCGCAGACAGACTGCTAGAGAAAGCAGGGACAAGGCTGTTGGAAATGCCTACAAGCCTTCAACAGGGGAAAGTGAAAGTGTTGCAAAAGCTCTTAAAATGTGCCGCTGTTTTTCTTGCGGAGAGGTCGGCCATTTTAAAAATCAGTGTAAAAACTCTTCAAAGAAGAAGGGCAACTTCAAAGGCAAAGGGGGAGGAGGCCGAAAACCCCAAGGGCCAGCTGCATCAAAGGCTTTGATTTCACGCAGTTCTAATCAACTCACACGTTCTGTTTTTGTTGTCGACTCAGGAGCCACAAGGCACGTGGCCAATGATAAAAATCTCTTTCTTCATCTTGAGAAACAGGGAGGAGCAATTCATCAAGCGGATGGAACGACTATTAAAAGTTTGGCTCAGGGAACGGTTTCTTTGCAGAGCCTTAATGCAACAGTTAAAAATGTTATGTATGCTCCTCATTTGCAGGATAATCTCTTGAGTGTTTCTCAGCTAGACGCTCAAGGATTTAAAGTGGTGTTTGCAAACTCTCGGTGTGAAATTCTTCGAGACAACAAACTCATTCTTTATGCTAAGTGTGTTGATGGTTTATATGTATTGCCTTTTGTTACAGGTACAGCTGCTGGAGCAACTAAAGAAACTGAAAAGGCGTGCTGTAATATATCAGTAGATAAGAATGAGAAATTGCATAACCATTGTATTCATGATTATCATCGTTTGTTTGGTCATTTGCATTTCCAGGCAGTAGGTAAAATGCAAAATATGGTTGAGGGCATGAAAGTTCAAAAGTGTCCTTATCATATGAAATGTGTCTCATGTGCAGAGAACAAAATTAAGCAAGCTCCCAAAGGTACAAAATCTGGGAGGGAGGTTAAGAAACCTTATGAGATTGTGCATGCAGACTTGGTTGGACCTCTAGCGCTCTCTAGAGGAAACTCATGTTATTTTTTGGTTCTGATAGATGCCTATTCTAGATATGTTTGGGTCTATATGTTACAAAAGAAGTCTGAAGCCTTCTCTAAGTTTCAAAAATTTTGTGCATGGCTCAGGAATGTTCACGATGAGCATGTACGTTGTCTTTTCACTGACAGGGGTGGAGAATTTTGTTCAGAACAGTTTGAAAACTTTACTGCAGAACAGGGCATAGAGCACATGACTGCCACGCCCAGATCTCCATGGCAGAATGGTTTATGTGAAAGAGTAAACCAGACCTTGCAACAAGGAATTAAAACTCTGTTGCATGATTCAGGCCTACCCAACCCCTTTTGGGCTGAAGCTCTATCGTGTTTCACCTATATTTACAACCGCAGATATCAATCAGCCATTGATTGCACCCCATACGAAATGCTGTTCAAAAGGAAACCGTTTGTAAAACATTTAAAAATTTTCGGTTCTGAAGTTTGGGTGCACACTCTGCAAGGTGACAAACTGAGCAAATCTGGTCAACATGGCATTTTTCTAGGTTATGAAAAAGGTTCTTATCGTGTGCTGATGACAGACACAAACACAATTAGGCTGACCAGAAGCATGGATTGTAATCCAAAATGGGACAAAGTTGGCATTTTTCAATGTCATCCCATTTCAGATGATGAGGTGGTGAAACCAATTAACAAAGAGGCAAAACCTGTAATTGATGCTGATGGTAGCACAGATTCTGACACTGATACAGATGATCAGAATGAAAAGACCTCTTTTAAGAAATCAGATGGGTCTGACACTGATCTAGAGGTAGAATCTTTGCCAGATACAGGTCACCATTCTCCCAAGGAGGAGGAACCAGACCCAGAGGATCCCAGAGTATTGCGTAGATCTGAGAGAACTACCAAGGGACAAGCACCTAAACGATTTTCTAAAGAATTTGCTAAAGCTGCTATTTCAGATATGGCTGCCACTAGCAATCCAAACTCAGTTTTTGAACCAACTAACTACAAAGAGGTTCAAAATTTACCTGAAAAAGATGCCGAACCTTGGCTTAATGCCATGAAAGCTGAATTGAATTCCCTAAAGCAAAATGACACGTGGGAATTGGTTCCAGTAGAACCAGGCATGAAACTTGTAGACAGCAGGTGGATTTACAAAACCAAGACTGATCAGACTGGTAAAGTGGTCAGATATAAAGCCAGATTAGTTGCACGTGGTTTTTCTCAAGTTCCTGATCAGGACTATCATGAGACATATTCACCGACAGTCAAATTTGAGACAGTTAGGCTGTTGATGAAAATTGCTGCAGAAGAGGGCATGACCATATCTCATCACGACGTAAATACTGCGTTTTTGTACGGAATTCTCAATGAGAGTATTTACATGTCACCGCCAGACGGAGTGCAGATAAAAAAGGGAATGGTGTGTAAATTAAAAAAATCCCTGTATGGTCTAAAACAAAGTGCTCGATGCTGGCACACTAAGCTGACAGAAGTGCTGTTTTCCTTAGGTTTCCAGCAAGGAAAGGCTGATTCTTGTGTTTTTGTTAAAGAATCTAACCAGCACAAATTGTACTGCATTTGTTTTGTGGATGATATTTTGTTTTTCTGGAAGGATGCAAATATTTACAAAACCACTCTTGCAAAACTGCAAAAGCATTTTGATATGAAAGACCTAGGGGAAGTCAGCAATTATCTCTCACTGGAAGTAGAGAGAAATAAGCAAGGTGATGTTTTGCTGCATCAATCACGTAAGATCAATGATGTGATTGAAAAATTAAATCTGACAGATGCCAATTCTGTAGACACCCCCATGGTCACAGGGTACCAACATGATACTAATGCTAATGTTTTTCCTGACACTACATTGTTCAGAAGTGTTTTGGGTAAACTTAGTTTTATAGCAAGGTGCACAAGACCAGACATTGCTGTTAGCGTAAATTTGCTCAGCAGATATGTAAATCAACCTACAGTGCAAGACTGGAAGGCACTGAAACGCATAGTTAGGTATTTAAAAGGCACTATGCATTACAGGTTGAAGCTTACTAGCCAAAAATCTGGAGGTCTTGAGATCTATGCCGATGCCAGTTTTGGTAGTGATACAACTGATGGCAAGAGCACCTCAGGTGTGTGTTATTTGTACAATCAGTGCCTATTTGATTGGTCTTGTAAGAAACAGGCAACAATAAGCATGAGTTCATGTGAAGCAGAACTCAACGCTTTAAATTTTTCCCTCATGAATGTAGAGTGGTTGTTGCAACTATGTGAGGATATGAGAGTAAAAATTTGTTGTCCAGTTCAAGTTTATCAGGACAACAAAGCCTGCATAGAACTAATCCATTCAGAAGGGTGCAAGCAAAGAACAAAACATTTGCTAATCAAATTGCACCGTGCCAGAGAATGCATTCAGAAAGGAGTTGTAAAAGTCTCATATATGCCAGGGAAAGAAATACCTGCTGATGCTTTGACTAAAGCTGTTAATAAGGAACAACTTGGTATATATGTAAAGAAATTGCTTTTGTGCTAGATTTTCATAATGGTCAGAATGAAAAGGGGGAGGTTGTGAGCATTTTCACCCCTCCCATTCTGAAAATCTGGTGATATCTGCTGTTGGGAGGGAACAGTTAGGAATTGTTACTTTGTTGTTTTTCATTCCTGACTCTGCTCTCTGCTGTGTGCTGTGTGCAGTTTAATATCTTCTGTAGACAAGATGGCTAAGTGAGAGGCTGTAACACTCACAAAGCCAGATCTGTAAATATGCAGTAGTTAATAGAAATAAATGAGGAATGTTTTGAAACCTCTACAAATGCTTCTGCTGTTCACTGCTGATTTGGTGCTCATAAAGCCCAGTTATGAGTCCATGATTCCCGGGTGTATGCTGAAGGTGTTCCAGACGTCCTGCCCAGGCATAGGGGCCTAAGAAGACCTGGACAGATCCTGGCATTTACCCACACTGCCTTTGTCTCCCTTTTTGACCCTGCGAAAGGTTGGGATGCAGAGAAAATCTGCTTCATGCTTCCTTACAGAATCCCTTCCCATGGATAAACTGGATCATCATTCTGTCAGGGTAGCCCTTTTCTCCATTATTATCTATTTTATTTTCTTAGAAAAGTGATTACTTCTCAGCATGTAATTCTACTTCTTCTTTTTCTTTGTAGTAACATTCACCTAGAGTTTTCTTTTCTGTTGCTTTGACAGACATCAAGCTTCACCTCACAATAACATCTCCTCCCTCTCTCCTTCCATTCCCATGTGAGAGACCTGTTTTTCTGTATGATTTGACATGCCTCACTCAGGAGGTGAGAGCTGGCCTTCCAAAATAGAAAACCAGAAGAGCTGAAAAACGAGGGACAGCAGGGAGTTACAGCAAACCTAGGGCCTAGACACCCCAGCTGCTGGCCTGCCCTCTTTTAAATCAGAAGGGGTTTCACAATTCCCCTCTTCACACGAGATCAAATCTGATATTGGCAGGCATGGTGTCAACATGTGGCACTTTGGGGGAAATGCCAGGGTCCCAGCGAACTATGGTTGATACCTAACTTGAATCTCTTTTTAAAATAAGCACTCTGATACTGCCAGCTAGCTGACTGCCATTTTAATTTCCCTTTCCCACACTACCGCATTAATCCAGGCATACATAAGGATTGGTTGGTTTTTGCCCTCTGAAGCTATTCATATTTACTCAGCATAGGTGCCACTGCTAAGTAAATGAGCCATAGGATGACATTCTGTGCATATTTACAAAACACCTTGAACCAGCCTTGACTCAGACCCTCTAAGCCAGGCTTCTTCAACCTCGGCCCGCCAGATGTTTATGGCTACAACTCCCATGATCCCTAGCTAGCAGGACCAGTGGTCAGGGATGATAGGAATTGTAGTCTCAAAACATCTGGAGGGTCGAGGTTGAGGAAGCCTGCTCTAAGCATCCATATTTTCCCGGATTTACAGAAGCTGTCCTGGTTTCTGATTTGATCCTGGAATTCCTTCAGATGTCCCTATTTTCATCAGAGAAATGTTGGAGGGTATGGAGTTATGCAACCCCTAAGCTAAGGAGATAAGTAACTATACAACATTTAGAAGACATCTGAAGGTAGCCCTGTATAGAGAAGTTTTTATATGTTTAATGTTTTAGTATGTTTGTAAATATGTTGGAAGCCACCCAGAGTGGCTGGAGCAACCCATTCAGCTGGGAGGGGTTCAAATAATAAATTTATTTATTTATTTATTTTAATTGCTACTATTATGGAATAGGACACCCCTATTTTCACTGGAGAAATGTTGTATGCTGACTGAACCACTTCACTATGATTTTCCTTCCCTCTGATCTCCCCACGGAGGCAATTTCCCTCCCCACAGCAACACTTCCTCTCTGCTGAGCCCAGCATCAAAACAAGGGGCAAAATTTCACCCTCTATGCTCTTCATATGTTCAATGTGATGTGTTTGCATGTTCTTGGCGGGGAGAGGCGACTGTGGAATGGCATGTCTGCTGTTGTCATGTGGCCCACAGAGGTGGTGTAATAGGGTTGTGGTGGTCCCTGGACTAAAAAAAAAAAGCTAACCACTTCTGCCCTTAGTCAAAACCTTGGCCTGATGAAATCTGTTGCCCTTACCTGTAGTTAACCCAAGCCAGGTTGTGCTTTCTTTTCCACATCTTTGTGCCAGAGAATATTTGTTCAATAAGGCTTTCAGACTGTGAAAAGATTACACATTGTGCCACTGTGTTTGGAAACAGCCTTATTATTTTTTATCACTAGGTTCTTTTATGTTTGCTTTTAATTTTTGTCTTGTAACTAGATAAGCACCATTAAGGGGGTATACCAATAAATGAATATTTAATTTTGCCTTTCACGATGTTCCAAAAACAAAATTAGAAGAGAACAATTATACCTCTGTGTAAATTCAAATGTAATTCCGCTTTAAGGAGTTGAGACCAAAGAAACTCTGAAAAAAAATATTCTGCATATAAATATTCATATCTCCATGAATAGGTAACTTTAGAAAGAGTTTTGTTCATGAAGACAAAGTAGAGCCTCTCAGCTGCACAGCGGATGACTAAGATCATTTGAATGATTTATTGATAAGCCAATGTACAGAAGTAGTTCAAAGAGGACAGGATGGTCTTTTTATTATTAAAAAATAAGTTGATTCCAAGGGTGTCTGACATTGTTATGAATTCATTAATAAAGAAGTAGAAGCAGTGAGGGGTTCTCAGTTAGAGGGAAGAATCCATTTGCCATGGTTTGTGAATAACCTTCCATATGTTTCCATAAACTTGCTTGTTCTTACACTTAGGGTTGGTTCACACAGCCTGGTACACCTACCCTGAACTTGATCATTGTCAGTTGCATGTGTGAACTACCTGCACTGAAAACTACTGCAAACCTGTGGTGGCCAATTCACCCATGCAGATCATCACTGCATCCATCGAGTGACGGATATGGATGTGTGAGCCTGGCATAAGACCCACTTCACATGTTACTGAGAAGGAGCCACATGGTTGTGCCTCTTCGTGGGAGAGAAATTCAATTCAGTTCACATCTACAGGTGAACACATCTAATTCACTCTTTCTGAAAGGGCATGTGATCCAAAACATAGCCATCCATTGAAATTCACACTTCTCGGAATTTTGCAGTGCATCCAAGTGATGTGTACATAAATGCCACCCTCCCCATCGCTCACTCCATCCAATAAGAAGAAGTGGCTCACCTGCTGGGAGATCAGGTAAGCACCTCCCATACTATTCTGCCTGCCACTAACCTGGCCTGAATTATCCATGCTGTGGCAACCTCTCAGACACTCTGTGTGGGGATGTCCATGAGGACAGCCCCACCTTTCAGCTGGTCCAGAAACTAGTCCCAAGCTGTTGTCTAGCACCAACAGAACAGAGCGTATTGTACCAGTTCTATGCCAGCTTCACTGGTTCCTATTTGTTTCCAAGGACAATGATGCTGGCTTTGGTTTTTAAAGCCCTAAATGGACTGGGACCAGGGTCTCTCAGAAATTGCTTCTTCCCTTATGAACCTGTCCAGAAATTTTCTTCTTGCAGTTTGCTTGGTGAGACAAAGAGTGATGCTTTTTTTCAGCACAGTGCCCAAGGAGGTATGTGTAGGCTACTTCATACAATCTTGCTTCTGCATACGTATTTTAAATGATGTTGGGATTTGTTGTTTTATTGTTTCTGTTGACTCTGTATTGTTTCAATAATCTGAGCACTGTTTTATAATGTTTTACATTATTCATTGTTATGTTGCTTTATTTTTGTCATTGCAAGCCACCTTTGGCTTGCTATTCAGAGACTGGCAAGATTCACCGTTGTATTATGAATAAATACATAAAAACAATTAACTAAATGTTATGTGTAGGCTGTCATATCATTCTAAGAATGAAGACTTTGCAGGATTAAGATATTTTTGCCGATGAAAATCTGGCAGATGAAAATAGAAGCACTTGTTTGCATTTGTAGCACTCATATTTCATTATAATTATAATCATAATTATTATATTTATTTATACCTCACCTTTTCCCCTGACAGGGACTCAAGGTGGCTTACAGATAAAAATAAGAACAGCTCACAACAAAGAAAAAACCCACCATTAAAAATAATTAAACATGGATAGAATTAAAGCTATAAACACACACACAAATCTATTTAAACCATATAAATAATTGCAATGAAAATAGCATGGCACCAGCCATTTAATCAAAAGCAGTCAGTTCCCAAAAGCCTGTTGGAACAATAAAGTCTTCACCAGCTAACAGAAGGGCAACAATGAGGGAACCAGTCTTGCTTCTACAGGAGTTTGAAAGTCTGGGAGCAGCCACTAAGAATGTCCTCTGCCCAGATAGCTTTTGAAATTGGGACAAGGGTTGTGGCCTTCTTGGGGGGGGGGGACCTTAGGATATTGTCAAAATATTGTGGAAGGAAAATATGGAATCCAAGAAATCTAACGCCCCCATCAAGAGCCTCACCTTCAAAGCAAATTTCACCCCAAAACAAAATGGCACCCTCTAGAGCAGGGGTAGCCAGGGGGCACATCAGGGTAAATGGGATATGGGGGTGCTCTGTGAGATGTAAGTGTAGCAGGCAGCCCAGCCCATATCCCCACATGCAGAATAGTTCACTGACAACCTTTCAGTGTATGGCCAGTGACACCCATTATATATAACCCCTTTAAGAGGGGACCCTGGAATCACCACCTCAGGGGGGTGAGTCACCACTTCATGCCCCCCCCCATTATAGGGAAGAAAAGACTAAAGGATTCCACCCAAGGCCATAACCGCCAAAGTTGTGACGAATTGCTACAGGGAAGACAAAACCTGCCAATCCAGGAAAAATTCTTCCCCATCCTTCAACAGTAACCAGTCAAAGACCGTAGCAGCGCCCACTAAACAGGAAGAAAAAGTTAACCTGCAAACAAGAAACATTAAACAAAGGGAGGGTAGGGAGGGTGAATCTCCAGAGCCGACTGCCTGGCTATTGTCAGCTCCACCCCCTATTTATAAATGGGGCTAGCCCCACCTCCCAGCAAGAAACTTGATTACTGAGGCTGGGCGTGAACCTCCAAATAATAACACTGAGAGGCAAGCCAGCCCCCTCTCTACTAGAAAGTTCCCTGGGAACTGTAGCACCACGTGCGATCCCACAAAGGGAACCCACATTATAAAGTGTTAATCGATTATTTTATTTTATTTTTCTGTTGGAAGCCACCCAGAGTGGCTGGGGAAACCCAGCCAGATTGGCAGGGTATAAATAATAAATTATTATTATTATTATTATTATTATTATTATTATTATTATTATTATTATTCTCATTATCATTATCATTATACAGGTAAGTTCAACATAATCTCCTTTACAGGGAGATATGAATTTACTTCTTCTGTCTTTGAGAGCAGGGTTTTTCTAGCTGTGCAAACAATGGAGCTAAGGGATGGAAACATTTCTGCTGAATACAGACAAATCATTAAGAAAGGGAGTATGTTACACGTAATGTTGCATGAAGTGACATGCCCAATATTAATGTTATGCCACTTGCACTCAAGATTCCTGACACTGATTGACACAGTAATAATCATGTAATATACCCATCATCTCAAAGAGCTAAGGAGTTAGAGAGAGGAACTATAAATTAGGGCCAAAGGTCAAAGTCAAGCACAGTTACTCGAAAATCGAAACAGCATAACCTCACGCAGGCACAAATGGTTTACAAATAGAGTGCGCATTCTAAAAGCTGCAAATTCAAAACCAGACGCTGTTTTGATGCAGTGAGGGTATTCAGTTATTTTTAGAATGTTGATCCTTGACAATGATGGTGTCGAAAAAGATACGCAGAGGACTCTGGAGCTGCTGGCATCAATTGTGTCAGATGAATTTTAAATGATTATACACAGTTTTACAGATTCAACAGTAGAGATCAGGGTGTTCTGACTAATTGAATAAACTCCAGGTTTATATCACAATGTATGCACATTGTGATTTCTCACCTCTTGACCCTTCAAAATTTGATAGTTGGCAGGCAGCTGAGTGGGTGATAGGATGGGGGAGAAATTGTAAACATGGAGAACTGAATTTGAGACTGGGGGGCGGTAGGAGAAACTAAACTGGCAGATAAACCCACACCTTCATAGTGTGGGAGCTGAGTTTACTGACAAAGTGTCTGGTGTGATATGAATGCTATCTCATTGGTGTTTTATCTCTGAGGCGCAAGTAGCCATCGGATGTTGCCGTCATCGAGCAGTGAACTTGCACGTGGGGGATGAGCTCTTCCATGGAAACATTCCTTATATATTTTCTTTGTCTACATTCAGGGAAAAGGAGACTTGAAATAATATGGAATAATGTGGTAGAGAGCTTCCTAGAGAAGATCACTCCGCCGGGTAAAGTTCCTAGCTAAACCTGGGGCATCCTGAATTTGAACCCGTGGAACCTAACTATGCCAAGTGATTTCATGCAAGATGAGGTCATTCGGAGCCATGAGAGATGAGTCTGCAAACTCTCTACATGAAGTCCCTGGCATTTGCTACCTTTTCCTGTATCCCTGGTCCCCAAAGTCAGGCAGAGCTGCAGTGCTTTACAGCTCACTTCTTCTCACATTTTAACATCCAGAAGCTCAAAGAGGCTCATGCCAGTTTTGCTGCTCTGACTGCTGAGTAAAAAGGACAGAAAATCATTAAAGTCAAAACAATTCTAGCAAAGGTAACTTTAATAGAAAATTACATCAATCACATTGAAAGAAGGGGTGGGGGAGTACATTTCAATTGATGTCATTCGTTCCTGGACTAATATCGTCTATAGTTTTTAAGAAGTTGGTCTGGTGCTTGAGAAAACAAGACATTAAAAATTAATTGTGCCTTCAGCAGAGATTTGGATCTAGCATGAAGAGGTAGAATTTTTATCAGTTGTTTCTCTTCTGACAGTCAAAGGGCACAGGGTTATGATAATGGTACAGGCTATGAAGAGTTAGCTGCGGTCACTGAAGTTCTGACTCTTGACCGCAAGAAACTCCTTCCTGGCAAGAGAGTCCAGATTGATTTGAAAAAGCTTTAATAGTGGTAAGATGCTGGCCAACATTCGTCTATGCTCAAATAACCTCTAGGTTTGATTACTCCAATGCATTATAAATGGGGCTGCCTTTGAAGACCATTCAGAAACTACATCTAGTGCAGAATTTAGAGTCCCGATTATTGACTGGGACCAGAAGGTTGCAGAATATTACACGGATTCTGGCTCAACTGCACTGGCTACTGAATAGATTCCTGGCTCAATACAAACTGTTGGTTTTGCCACACAGAAATAAAACAAAAAAGGATCACTTCAGATGTCCTTTTTTATTGAGCATTCATCACACTTTGCGCTCATGATGTAATCAGGGCAGTTATACACCATCACACTTTCAGCACCTTTTGCAAGTACCAGCCTTTTGGGGGTGGTCATACTGCTTTGTTTGCAGTATGTGCACACCCCATTGTTTCCTGTTAAAATCCTGTAACTTTGCACACTGGAAATGCTCATTACAGGGAAGGCTTGCCCCACTTTTGTGGTGCTATAGTACCAGAAATAATGCAGTAACACTGGGCAAACATCACTGGGGAAGTTTTTGTAGGTGATGTTGTGCTTTTACTATTTTTTGTCGGGAGCTGCCCAGAATGGCTGGGGCAACCCAGTCAGATAGGTGGCATATAATTGATGGTGATGGTGGTGGTGATGTTATTATGCTACAGGACAGCTTAAAAAGTGGAATTATGTGTAGATAAAGGTAAAGGGACCCCTGACCATTAGGTCCAGTCGCAGACAACTCTGGGGTTGCGCGCTCATCTCGCTTTACTGGCCGAGGGAGCCGGCGTTTGTCCGCAGACAGCTTCCGGGTCATGTGGCCAGCATGACGAAGCCGCTTCTGCCAAAACCAGAGCAGCGCACGGAAACACCATTTCCCTTCCCGCTAGATAAAGACCCCCCCCACTAGAACATATCTTTCCTTATAGGGGACCATGGGGGCACCCACCCTTTCTAATCCAATTGCAGCAGCAAGAAAACAGACCAAGTATCTTCCTATCGTGTCAAGGGCAATCTGAGCATGTGAGAACTCTTATTTCTGACTCTCACATTTCAGGTAACCTTTGGTTTAACGTGCTGTGCTGCCTGTTGATTGCCATGGCTCTCACAAATCTCACAGTGAGAATTCTGTCACACTGTGCCAGGAGTGTTCTCCTTAGTGACACACAACTATTGTGCACAGCTATCCCACTGATTGTCAATGGTGGAATGTGAATTTTTCTTTCTTTCTCCTCTTCTGAGCAATAGATTACAATGGACTCGGAGATCATTAGCCTTAAATACTCTATGCCACAGAGGAATGTAAGAGATTTGGTCCAGCTGATAGGATTTTTAAAGCCCCTGCCAATACTTTGATCAGAGAAAGGATTTTCGAGTTCACACTTTATACCTTTTGCTTATTAAAAGGATTACTGGGGTGTTCTGTCAATGAAATGCATTTTTATTGTGTTCGATCTATGAAATAATATTGTATTATCCCTGTACCATTTCAGACCATAAAACTCACATCAGCTTTACAGTCCTCTTAATGAGAAATTGAAGCAAAAGTAAATTACATGAATTTCGTATGCAGTCTTCTTAACAAGAATAGCACGCTTTGGCTCTCTTTGTTAAGAAGACATTGAATATAGATAATAGTATGTCTTAAATTCATGTGGATATTAGCTAAAAATTAATGTTGAAAATGCTATACACAATAGGATTTCCTAATCAAGCTGGAATATTGAAGTTGTCTATCCATCTCATAGTCCTGTATCAAGAAGAAAATAGCAATAAATGTTTTGGACACAGAATACTTATTACCTCTCTCTCTCCCTCTCCCTCTCTCTCTCTCTCTCTCTCTCTCTCTCTCTCTCTCTCTCTCTCTCTCTCTCTCTCTCTCCAGTTTTTATTATGGCACGTAGATGTCAAAGGTTACTAATAATTAAAAGGCATATTGGAAATTAGCAGGAAATTAAGCATTCTGGATGCTCCTCAAAGAAAAAGCAAGCCTGTCGCTTACAAAAAGAGGTAATACAGTGAGTACTGGTTTCGAAATATCATTGTGGCATTTGAAAAGAATTGAAATCTTTTATTATAAGCATCAAACTGTGAGGAACAACCCTCCTACATCTCTTTGACCTAAAGAGTCCTGTTTATCCTGTCTAGGAACAAGAGCAGCTGGTCAAAGTGTCATTGACCTTTGTGACCAACTTTATATGGTCGAAAAAAATGAAGAGAATGGAAGAAAGGGTTTCACACAACAGGTGAAAGGAACAACTTTGAGTGAGGAGTTCTATTTTGTAGAACCAGATCATTGTCTGGAAGCCTTATGGTGTGCTTATGTGTGTGTGTGTCTATATAAAGAAGAAGAAGAAGAATTAGCAATTAAGAGTAATTTGAAGAAACAAACAAAACACATTGAATACACATTTTGCACAGACCAATTATTTCACAGGGAACACATCACAGCAATCAAGTTCAGCTCAAGGTGAACCTGTGGCTTAACTGAATCCTGCACAACATACCTTTCTAAATAAAATTAAAATGGCAAATTAATGTGAAAATGGATGGAACAGACTTATGAATGAATGCATACGGGAACATTCTACTGTGTGCTCTGAATGACGAGGAGACTTCGCACATGTTCCAATTAAATAATCACAAAGGCTTTCGATTTTGGAAGGTGTTTGAGTGGAGCACTCACAAAATGCCTGGAGGGTACTTGTGCTTTTTCCCTCTGGAGACTGGAACTTCCTCCCAGAAGAAAGATTGTGCAATAGGATTGTTTTGTCTATAGGGGATTCTGGGACTGGTATTCTCAGTCAGCAAGAAAGGGTACTCTGCCAGTGCTCAAAGAGCACCTCTTTCCCATGTCTTAAGGTAAGTTTTAGGACTAAGGCAAAGGTAGGTAACGATGATGGTTCGCAGGATCAAAATGAGCGTTCATGAGCATTGCCACGCAGGAGTACTCATTTTTGAGAGCGAACCTACTTGAATGCTTGAAGCACTTCTAATTGATATAAAGGAAAGACGTGATAAAGGAAAATCTTATAAAGATTTTTCATAGGTGGTATATAACACCTAGCAAATTACGCAAAATGTATAAAACAAAATCTAAAATGTGCTGGAGGTGTAATCAATCAGAGGGGACGCTGATTTATATGTGGTGGACCGGCAATAAAATAAAGAGCTTCTGGGATATGATATACGAAGAGCTGAAAAAATATTTAAACAAAATTTTATTAAAAAACCAGAAGTAGGCATATTAGATTAAGGTATCACAACTGAAAATAAGATAATATTTCTTTACATGACATTGGCAGGAAGAATTTTGATTGCCAAAAATTGGAAAAGTGAAACAGTGCCAACAAAAAAAGAGTGGCAAGACAGATTATTTGATTACCTTGAATTGGTGAAGTTGACAGCTTGGGGACAGTCCAAGCAAAAATTTCCAAAAGAATGGGGAAAATATATAGATTATATATTTTAAAAAAACAGTGCCCTGGACTTGCTTTGAGTGATTTTTTGCAAAATAATATACAGTGTATAAATACAATATAAGGAGGAAAGACAGGAACACAAAATGAGAAAGAAACAGTTTATTAAGTATGAAACCAGACCTGTGATGAGGAGGAAGGAAGTCTATTAGAATATAATGTTGTTGTTGTTTAGTCGTTTAGTTGTGTCCGACTCTTCGTGACCCCATGGACCAGAGCACGCCAAGCACTTAATTCTTCCTCACTCCATGGACTCCAAGGACAAAGACAACAGGCATTAGAATATAATAACAATAGGATATAGATAATAGGATAACATAGGTCTGAGTGCAGAAATTAGAGGACTTATGGATATATGTTTATCAGTTATTGAGTATGTTTTTGTAAGTTTGTATTTTCTTTTGTAGTTTTTTTTTAAAGTGTGGTGTGTATGTGTTGTAAAGGTAAAGGGACCCCTGACCATTAGGTCCAGTTGCGGACGACTCTGGGGTTGCAGCGCTCATCTCGCTTTACTGGCCGAGGGAGTACAGCTTCCGGGTCATGTGGCCAGCATGACCTAAGCCACTTCTGGTGAATCAGAGCAGTGCACGGAAACGCCGTTTACCTTCCCACCAGAGCAGTACCTATTTATCTACTTGCACTTTGACATGCTTTCAAACTGCTAGGTTGGCAGGAGCTGGGACCGAGCAATGGGAGCTCACCCCATTGCAGAGATTCAAACCGCCGACCTTCTGATCGCCAAGCCCTAGGCTCTGTGGTTTAAATCTAATTTTAAAAAGGGAAAGAGGGAATCCTCAAATGCATGATGCAGCCCTGCAAATCAAGTCAAATATGAAGGTCCTCTATGATTGGCCTGCCTGCGCTTCTCTAGGGATAGTGAACACTTTACACTACTGGAGAAGCTGTGTAGCTCTGATGCTTTGCTCTGTTGACAAAGTACAGCCATTCTCTGAAGGGATGCACAAATAAACAGAACCTTGATGCAGTTCTCTTGCAATATTTGTAATACCTCAGCCTTTACGGACGGATGCACGGGTGTGGGAGGAATACAGCTAGTGGTAGAAGGGTGTGGTGTTTAACTCTGGAGAACAAGTGCTAGTCATAGTAAACAGTACTGATCTAGAGGGACAAGGGATCTGACTCACTATAAGATAGCAGAAGGGTGGTTGAAGGCAGAAGCAAGCCAGGATCAGGCCCCAAAACAAAATTCTGTGGCAACTGACTACCACCCAACAAATTATTGAATGCGTTTTAATAAAATTCAGATTGTAGAGAAAGGAGGAGGCGTACAGTAAGTTGAACATTAGAAGTGTGGCAATGAACCCACCAAGCTCCATTAGGACCACACTGAGTGACCATGCGTAGCATCATATTAACAGCTTAGTTCATATCCATACCTGCCTAGGTGGATTAATGCTGTTCTGCTCCTCTTCTCGACTTCAGGGCACGGATTACTAAAGAAACAGCCTTTGAGCCAATTGCGCCGCAGGTGATATTTCAGAAAGGAAATATGATCCATATCTCCTTACTTGCAATCTTGTGTAAAAACCATAAGGTCATCCTACCTCCTGGGGTTTGCCAAGAAGAAAAATTAAGTGCTAAATTATTATGATATATGGAGACCTTCCCAAAGGCTTCTTCCTGAAAGAAAGAAAAGAAGGAAGCAAATGAATCAGGAGGAGGTGATATATTTTGGAAGGGGTCACCAAACTCCCTATAACTCTAAATCCATTGCTATTGGGGTTTGAAACTGAACGATTATAACTTTGAGTAGCAGAGAGTTGAGTAAGAAGTGCTAGTGAAAGAGTTTGCGGAGCATTTCTGCCCCCCCCCCTTCCTCTTTTTCATTGTAGGTGCTTGGGGAAAAGATGAGATGCAGGAAGAATATAAAAGTGTCAGTTTATACCTAGCTCTTAGTCACACCTCTGTTTGTTGTACTAGTTGCTGATTCCACAGGCATTCCTTCCCTGGATAAATGAGGAGGATAGCCTAAAGGTTTAATATACCTTAATGTCACAGTTCACTTCCCACTCACTGATCATGTCCTACCTCCTACCTTTCTGTATGTAGTTTATCTGATTCAAAGCAAATTATATGTATAATAATAAGAAGGAAAATGTCCAGTGACTTTCAGAAAGAAAAAACTCAGATTAAGTCTTTGCTGATTTTCTGATTTTCAGTTCTGATTTTTGTTATTGAAAATAACAACTTGAGGAGTAAACATATTACTTGAAACACATTTTGAGATACTATGTTATGGATGTTTATCTTCTAATCTTGGCTTTTGTATTTTGCAAACTCTGTAGAAATTGCTTTAAGAAATAATAATAATAATAATAATAATAATAATAATAATAATAATAATAAATTCTTCTGTTCAGTGCTATTGCTTTTCATGAATGCTACTGATTTGATATCATTTATCCAAGGTTTCTCCTTTCTTTCTCCTTCTTGTATTAGTGAACAGAAGGGCATCATGCAATGTAAAATTAATTGCACAAGAAACATATTTTATTTCCAAATAGGACTTTTTTGAAACAAATAATAATTGGCTCCTCATAACTTGGGAAACTAGTAATTTTGTTCTTGTTTTTTTTTAACTCAGATTATTTTAATTTCAACTTTTCCATAAAAGGAGAACATATTTCTTTACTGCAAACACTAAACACGAATTCCTTCTGTTGGATGGATATTGAAAAGTAGAATACCAGTGTGGTGCAATGGCTCAAATGAAAGGTTTGGCAAAGTCAGTTTCAAATCCCTGCTTACCTCTGAAGCTTACACAGCCTTACCACATAGGGCAAGGGTTGCCTACCCAGTACTCATGGGTGTCATGGTGCCTGCACAGACCTGAGCTTTTAAAATTTCTTTCTTTTAAGTAAGCCTCAAGCTCTCCTAAAAACAAAGTTATGAAACAAAATGTGCCGGTATCTTTCTAAGTGATTTATGTGAGATGAGCCAGCCTGGCTGTTCCTCCCTGTTAGTGTTTTTAGCCAATGAGTAAAGTCAGAGCTGTGATTCATAGGTGAGTTTGGACCCCAGGCAATAGGCTCCTAATGAGCTACTGTTTCCCCCTTTCCTTTAGTTGCACTTTTCCACAATGTCTTGATGCAGCAAGAACTGTAGACAATTTAACATGGCAGCTTCCTGGCCACCTGCATTGGCATTCACTAAACCAGACAGCAAGCAACGAGATGGACCAGAACAAGTGCCAGAACCTGCTGGCCCAAGGATGTTGAATGCTGATGCATGGCCTGATAAAGCCAGAAACAAAATCTCTGCTTTTATTTGCAACTCATGTGTTATAATATTCATAGGCAATGTTTCACTGAGTTAATCATATTGGGCTCAGCACATGTGCTCCCTTGGGGCAGCAAAGGATCCAAGAGCCACGTGACATGGCCACTGTTTCTGAACTAGTGGTTACTGCGCTCACTAGGTGCAACTCAAATATGTGAGATTCTTCCTTTGCAGCCAGGACTTGAAATTAAGAATCACAGTTAGAATGTTCTCCCAGTTCTACCTTTTTAAAAATGGTGCCTTTGGTGCCTTTCCTTGTTGGGCTGCTTTCAGAAGTGATTGGAAGGACTCGGGAGCAATCAAAAGATCTCTAGTATATCCAATACATGCTGTAAACAGCATGGCAAAAACGACGGGCCAAATTCAAAGAGTGCCAAATGCAAAGGAATGTTCCTCTGCAGTCACACCTTGAATTCAGTGAGCCTGTACCTCAAGTGACCCCCTGCAATCTAGTCATCGATCCCAGAGCAGAGAACAGAAATATAAAACTCCACAGATGTTCCCTAACAGTAGATGAGATGGAGTGTAATGTTTCTACCCCATTTCCAAAGCCCCCCAAACAGCTGTAACAATCCAAAGCTCTTTTTTTAATGGTTTGATAACTAAAACTGATTCCTAGAATATGGCTGTCTGTCACACTCTTTGCTCTGACTTCTGTAGCCCCTGCGTCAGGTCCATAAATTTCATCCATGAAGTTTCTCAGGCTAGACACACACACAGGTGGGGGGGGGCAGAAAACGAGCTACAGATTCACAAACTACAGCTGCCTGGATAATTTATGGTTGTAAGTATTGTTTTTAAAAAGGTACTTTACTAAGCACATTTGAGAAATACGTTTTGTGAGAATTTTGGGAGTAAAAATCTATTTCAAATTACACTAATCTGTGTTGGGCTGCAATGCTATAAATCTGGCTACAAGGAAATACTGGTGGGGTGAAGAAAGGGCAAAGCTATAAATTCCAGCATGCAAGTTTTTTTTTTTTATTAGCCTCCCTTTTGAAAGCTGCAATAGAAAGGGGCGGGTTCACAGGAGACTTATCAAACATTTTTACATATATTGTTTTATATATTTTATTCATTAATTAGAACTGATGATATTTTATTACATTATGCTCTACGGAATACTTCTATGAGGAGCAAAATAGGGGGGTAGGCAATTTAATGTCATGCCCCTCCTATAACCAATTTATTAACCAAAGCCTAACGGCCAACCTAACAAGTTGTGACGATTTGCTAAGCAGTAGGCAAAAGCCAAATGGCAACAGCCAATCAGCCAAGTGGCAAAATTACTACTGGGCCCCTGAATACAGGTGACCCCTTGAAAGGCAAAGCAATGTCAGGCTAAAACCTATAGAAACAGCGGCAGGCGGGCGGGAGATTCGAAGGCTTGCCGAGAGTGAGGTGGAAAATGAAAGTAGCTGGGCTTAAGAAGGGGTCACCTGTCAATCAAATACTGCTACACGCCCCCATGACTCAGCCTAACTACAGCCCACCCCCTCCCAGATTTCTTTTGAGCTCTTCCGCAATCCTCACTACACTCTATGGAGTGTAATGGCCTTTCCTGATCTAGTAAGTGATTTTAAGTAAACTGAGAACCTTGTACATCCATATGGAGTTGGTTGCGGTCTTTTTTAAATCACACTTTTTCATCAGCACCACCCTTATGTACCAAAATGGAAGGTGGTTGTCACACACATACACAGTATATCCAATGAATTTCAGCAGCTTCTGAGACGGGTCCGTTTTCATGTTAAACCTTACTCCATATAGAGATAGTGTTGCTTGTTTCTCCAAATTGAAAATGCTACGTTGACAACCATTCTGGACACCTTGTGATGTACCAAAGAAAACACAGCCCATCTGTCATCAGGGGTTCAATAAATGTAATTGTTTTTATGCCTACCTATGACTGGTTTTCAAAAACTACAATCCCTGTCTGGTTAGCAACATTTGGTTTAGTGATTCAGAGGTTGTGCAGGCCTGTTTAGAAACAGGACAGAGAACCAAAAGTAAAAATCTGGATTCTCACCAAAGAAAACCAGCTGATGAAGTCACAATTTCTGCAAAGGTTGGTCTACGCAAGGGACAAGTGGGATAGTACTTGGGTATTATCCCATGGTGTTACTATTATTATTCCAAGTTATTTTCCATGTTAACCCACCTGAAAGAACAAAGAGACTCATTTGTTTCTTAGTTTCAAAAATGTGTGTGTTTGTGTTTTTTAATGAGACTTTGGCAATGTAAGAAAAGAGTAGTTCCACTGGCCATTTGTGTATTAAAATGCATGTTTGCAGGTCCAGAAGGCAATGATTGCAAAATCCAGATTAACCCTTTGAATTTCACAGCTTTTTGGAACTGAAATGAATTCTGAGCTGGAAAAGTAGCTATACCAAGCTAGCTGGCTGTACCTTCTTCCTTTTCTTTCTTTCTTTTACTGTACCAATCATGATTAATAAGTTCCGGATGGCATCAATGAAGGTTAAGGTATCCTTGACTTACATGTTAAGGTTAATGTAAAAACAATGACCAGCTTCTGTTTAAACCATTCCTTGTCAAATCACATTTTGCTAATGACTTTTAGATTACAAGTCAGCCTGCTGAAATCACCAGATTCCTCTTGTACTTATCTACTGGGGGCAGGTATTAAGATAAATATATTAGCTCTCTAATACTTGTAAAATATAATAGAAAATCAGAAGAGAAGATTAACATCACAATCCCATTCACAGTTGCTTGGGAGAAACAGCCTTAAAATTCATTTGGGTCTTATTGCCAAAGGAACATGTTTAGGTTAGGATTATGGTATAATTCTCTCTCTTTTTTTCAGAAATACCACACGCACACACATCACACACACCCCTCAAAGTCCTCATGGAAATTCACCAGAATTTTAGTGTGAATTTCTCATAACATACATATTTGAAAGCAGGGTTTCCTTACATATTTTTGCAAAGCAGTTTCTCCCACTATAATGCATTTAAATACAATTTTCATTAATATATGCATTTTATGTATGTTTTATCCTAGTATATGAATTTTCTATGCATTACCTGGCCAGAGAACTGCATTGCGAAATTGGGAGAAGTGCAAATTTCAAAGTATGGCTGTGTTTCGGTTCACATCTTGTTATGGAAACTGTAAATTAAATGAGTATACTTTAAAATGTGAACTGGATTGAAGTTCTCCCCCATTCCGAAGTCTGTAATTGACCATAGTTTTTTGCGGTCAGCATGCCATATGGAATCAATACATGCAGAAAAGTAGGATCATACCTATTGGCTGCAATCCTGACCTCCATTTACTGATCTACAATATTCTTTTGAACAGAGATCTACTGATCTTTTCTTCTGGATAAGTGGTGTCATAGAAGCTCATCCAGGAGGTTTTAGCAACCCTCTGGAGTGGATTGATTCTACATGACGTGTTGTTGTTTTTTAAACAAGTGTTTTCCTAACCTTGTTGTTTCACACACACACACACACACACACACACACAAAGGCTTCTTTCAATCCTAATTTCAGCAGGGAGATGGGACCTGCAGGCACCAAGGAACACCTCTATGGTCACATGTGAGTCCCTGAGCACAATGTTGGTAACTCATACAATAAGGCACGAACCCTATGTGAAACATTTCATAGCAATGCTATTGTTGTGAAACTTCAAGATGTAATACCGAATAGCTAAAGTTTCAGCATTTAGTCGTTCCATTTAAGGATAAATAAATAAATCATAGAACTCAACCTCTTTTCTTGAATGTTTCACTTTTTTTTTTACAATGTTATACTGGGAAGTGATGAATGCCAATTAAAAGTAGGAAGAACTGGGTGGAATCTACCTGCTCCAGGATGTCCAAGTAATTGCCTTTATTGCTTGAATTAAATGTCTCATTATGCCCTCAAAAGCAATATCCTGTCTTGCACAGAATATGGTCGCCTTTAAAGTTTTTCATCATGCTGCCAACTTTCATCTGAGACGGCAGGATGGTGGGGGAAAGTTGGTTTGCAACCTGCATAGAACTCTTTGGCTTCAATTTGCTCATTCTCCTGCAGTGCAATGCTTGGCTTCCTCATTCCTGCAGTTGGGTGCTTATTTTTTAAAACACACACACACACACACACACACACACACACACACACACCAATAGTAATAATAATAATAATAATAATAATAATAATAATAATAATAATAATAATAATACTAAATCATTAACTCAAAAAACAAAGTGAGAAACTACCATAGTTTCCTTCTGCTTTTAGCTGTGACTAAGAATTTTTAACTCACATTTGATCAACGTTATACGATGTACTGTGTCAAAGATGGAAATATTAACAATTCATTGTCAAATTCAGCCTCAATATTTTCAAGCTTTATGTTCTCTCTTATCCAAGTGGTCTAATTTCACATTTCTGAAGCGGTATTCCTACATTATCGTCAGTGACTATATAATCATTATACCTGTGTTCGCAAATAGTTGAGCTGTGCAAATCATTAAGTGTATACTCTTTCACACAAACACTTGTACATGTGTAGAGACAGCATGTATCTGTATTCAGTATAATGTGCAAACAAGCCACAGGTCAGTATTGTTTAATTGCAATTGTAATTTTGGAGTAAGTTAGGGTCACACAACTCATCACACTAAATGTGCATCTTTCAGTTGTGTGAAACTATTTCAAATGCAAATGGTAGCCACAGGAGAACCAGTGATGGAACAGAGGGGGAATTTAACCTTTCTGCCTCTGCCATTTTCTCATTGACAATATTCTCGTTACCCTTCATAGCTGCTATTTGCATCAAGAGGGAAGATTCCACTAGCATGAGTTAAGGTGCTGGAAGCTGACTGCTAGAAGTACCAGTTAGAGACCCTTCTCATTTGGTGCCTTAAACATGCATGGCAATAAGCTTGTTCGCATACAGAACACAGGTACATGCTGTCTCCATCCAAGTATTTTTGTGAAAGAGTGTACACTTGCTGATTTGCCCAGCTCAATGCTTATGTGCACAAACAATACACTTGTTGGCTGTTACATGTATAGAGCTCAACTACACAGGTACACAGATTGTATGCTCCATGTATATATCATGTATGCTCACTGCATATAACATGTGTATACACTGTAGACTGCTTTGAGGTTTTTGCCAGTCGGGCAGTATATAAATTTTATGAAATGAAATAAATACTCCTAAACAAACTTAAGAACATAGAAAGCTGCCTTCCATGCCACCAGTCTCAGTGGGCACCAGCTTCCATTGCCTGGAACCCACAGCCAATTGGATTAAATGGCAGTGTAGGCAAATGAAACTACAAACAGGGAAGACAAGGAATAAGAAAGAAAATAGAACCGAGAAACAGCAACAAAGATAAAAAGGGAGCAGCAAACAGTATGAAACCAATGCAAATATTTCATTAAGCATTTTTTACCTCAGTCATTTGCCCAGTTGTGTCAGTTTTGTTGCTTTTGAAATGATGGTCAAAAATCAGAGAATATTTTGCGCAAGTGCATTATAAGATGCTATTTAGGTTCCAACATTCCCGGGCATTATGATCAAAGTTACTGTATTTTCCCCCATTTTTTAATTGTTGATGTTGCTCTTGTTTGTGTTGTTAAGGAAAATGCCTTGTTGCAGTTGATTATGTACCATGACACAGTACATGGCACTTAATTAGAACAAACCATTCTAATAATTTATTGGGACATCTCTTGGGGAAGCTGTTTAGCTTAATGACAGTGAGTGCCAATTCCTGTTTTTTATTTAGAAAAGCACAGGAATAAAATGTGCCTAATAGAAACATATTTAGGAGCTTTGAAGTGAGAAGATGATGTTGAGTCACATGTGGGAGGAAATGAAGAGGTTCCACGCCAGAGATTTCTGGTTCATTATTTAACAGTTAAAAGTTTGAACACAGCAAACACAAGACAGGGAGGGAGGAGGCCGAACACATGCAGGTTGCAGATTCATATACAATACTGTCAAAAGAAGTGGTGCAGATACAGTACTATTTGCAAGTGCAAGATATACATAACTTGTAAAGACTGTGGCACCACAAAAAAAATAACCACCTAGGGCTGGATGCAGTTACCCCTTTCCACTAGTGAAGACCAACACAAGGACTTTCCCTCCCTCAAATTATTATTATTATTATTATTATTATTATTATTATTATTATTATTATTATTATTTATTAAACATTGAAATCTTCCCTAAACAGATGTCAGATGTCAGATAGTTGTTTATTTCCTTGACATTTCATGGGAGGGCGTTCCACAGGGCGGGTGCCACTACCGAGAAGGCCCTCGGCGCTGGACCTCAGTGTCCGGGCTGACAGATGGGGGTGGAGATGCTCCTTCAGGTATACTGGACCAAGGGCATTTCGGGCTTTAAAGGTCAGCACCAACCCTTTAAATTGTGCTCGGAAACGTCCTGGGAGCCAATGTAGGTCTTTCAGGACCGGTGTTATATGGTCTTGGTGGCTGCTCCCAGTCAACAGTCTAGCTGCTGCATTCAAAAAATACAGCAGACATAATAAAACAAAAACAAACTAATAACCCCCCTGTGGCAAACCTATTTAAAAATCCATAGATTGTTAATCAACTCAGCTGGTTGGAGAGAAAGGTTTTCACTTGCCACATGAAGATATGTTATGAAGGTGCCAGGTGAGCCTTTACATCGTGATAAAATGCAACTATTTAGATGGAAAAGAAGAGAAACTGTAGACTGAGAACTACGGTGTGCCAAACCTATTCTCAGTGTGTCTCCTCCTTATTCCACCAGAAGTTAGTAGGAGCCTTGGGGCCATGCTGCACACAGAAAGGGCCATTCTACTACCCAAGGGATATTATTTTTATAAGGGATCCGAACAAGAGGGAGCAAAGCTTCCCAAAGTGGCTTACATCTTCCTCCCAGAAAAGAAGAGGAGGAGGAGGAGGACGACGACGACGACTTGTGGCAGCAAGGGAAGCAGAAGCCCTGCAGGGAAGAGAAACAACAATGTGGGCCTCTTCACCTGAGAGGGAGAAGAATCCCCACCAGAAAGTCCCTGGAAAGAAGGCTGATGTCCTGCACACCTTTTCTTGCAGGGAGTTGAATGATGCATTGCTTCCCATGAGAGAAGCAGCTGGAACAGCCTCCACCCAGTTGGAATCTATTGTTTTAAAGTGGCAATCTCTTTGGGAATGGAAGGATGCTATAAGTCAAGGTAGGGATGGAGGAGAACCTTTTGTTATTTTATATGTGTTGATGGGGAAACTATCTAATTCTCACATCTCGAATTTTGCAACACACTTCTCCAGCTCAACAGGCATGCATTAATGGGAAATTTGCATTAAAAACATATACATTCATGAAAATAGCAGACAACATGTAGGGTAAACTGCTTATGAAAATGTGCACATTAGTCAAAATGGTATTCAAAAATGTGCTTATTAGGGCAAAAATTGCACTAAAATGCTGACAAATTTCCATGAGGATTAAAAAAAATTAAAAATAAACTGCATATTGCTGTGGGAATGTGGGGGGTGGAATTTAAGATTTCGAAAAATGAGAAACTTGGAGAACTGAAATTGACAGATTCACCAGTCCCTATGAGAAGGGACTCCAACTAGCTGCTCCTCCCCTTGACACACTTGATCACAGAGCTAAGTGCAGGTCTAAAATGTTACTATGTTTTTATATATGCTGTAAGCTGCCCAGAGTGGCTGGGGAAACCCAGCCAGATGGGTGGGGTATAAATAATAAAATTATTATTATTATTATTATTATTATTATTATTATTATTATTAAATAAAGATTCAGAGGGGAAACCCTTAGTATATCTAGTAAAATACTCTGTTCCCTTCAGCATAATTGGTGCCTCCACCAACAATTGTAATGGGATAAGCTAACTGATTGTCATGCCCCAGCCATCTGGCTATTGAAGATACAGCTTGCCATATCTTCCCCTAAATCTAGCTGCACACCGTTCTGTCTATTCTCTTGACAAGATCAGTTTCATTCAAAAATAATGATGAATGCTGCTTAAAGGAAAGCACCATTTAGCGAAGTATTAAATCTTCACTGTCAAGTGACCGCCCTGTTTCCATACCATAAAAAACTCTGAGTCAGGACATTTTGATACCTTCTGTAAACCACCAATCTCTTCTGAAAGAGCTATTAACTGAGTTTGGATTAAAGGCTTTTGGGTGCAATTCATTTGTGTCCACACTCCACTATCTCTTTGGATTATTAAACTAATGAGGAACGAGCAGTACATCTCCTTGCCTGTAGAAATATTATTGGAAGTATGTGGCCTTCCACCTTCTGTAATGCATATAAATAAAGGGCAAATCAAGAAGGTATTATAATCCAATTTGACTTTAATGCACCTAAAATCTCATAAAAATATTTTTTCTATTATAATTACAGTTCATGGAGGTTGGCTTTTTGCCACTATAAGCATGAAAGATAGAACAACAGGGGGAAGGAGATCAGATTCTTTCATCACTGCCATCAAAATGTGCACTGGTAAGAAATTTGCTATTAAATAAAAGATTACCTGTGACATGGAATTTGTCATTTACATGATGAAGTGCCCTTGCGGTCTAATGTATGTTGCTTAGATGCTTACTGAAGGTCAGAACATCAGGATACAAAAGAATACCAGCGGAGAAGATGAAAGTTCACCTGTGAAAACATTTCATTGAAAAAGAGACATCAAATATCCTCATACCAAGAGTTATAGGAATCAAAAACATCCGCAGGCCTTCCTTTCTGCTTGCAACAACATACAAAGTATGGTGATTTTATGTATATGGGGTAAATTGGTATTTGATGTAATAGTATCTTCTTTTACCCCAATTATATGAAGAGATAGCTGGCTCCATTATGTTGTCTCCATGTAAATAATAATAACAATCAGTGGGGGGGGGGTGTTTCTAAAAAAATGATTAGGGGTACTCTCATTTCAACTCAAGAAAATCACTATTTTATAGTTTAAATTGGGGAAAATAAATACAGTAAATGGGCAAAAGTACAAAGATTCACAAAATGTTTAGGGGTATGCGTACCCCTGCGTCCCCCCAGAAGAAAGTACTGATTATTTTTGTTGTTGTACCCCGTCCATCTGGACAGCTCCCAACATATATAAAAACATAATAAAACATTGCACATTAAAAAGCTTTCCTATATAGGGCTATCTTCAGATGTCATAATGATGATAATAATTTTATTATTTATAAAAACATCTACACAGAATTACACAGAAGCCCTTGGATTTAAGAGGTGGAATACAACTAAATCATTGAGTAGAACAATTTCTGCTTAAGCAATGGAACTTTCCCTCCATCTCTTCTACCTGCAACCCCCAAACAAACACACAATATGTCTTGGATAGTTAGGAGAAGACCCCAAACATATTGTTGGGGGAAGGCGTGCAGGAGGTGCACAGTGGGAGGAAAATTGGATGTTCCGTTTTGTGCATGGAAGCCTCTCCACTCATGCAGTGATTGAGCTGGCTGCAACTCAAGGAATGTGCAGTGATGGTGGCAAAGTTTGAATCAGGGGAGTTTGGAATAGTAACTTACCCCAGTGGGTAAAAGGTAAAGGTAAAGGGACCCCTGACCATTAGGTCCAGTCGTGACCGACTCTGGGGTTGCGTGCTCATCTCGCATTATTGGCCGAGGGAGCCGGCATATAGCTTCCAGGTCATGTGGCCAGCATGACAAAGCTGCTTCTGGCAAACCAGAGCAGCGCACGGAAACGCCGTTTACCTTCCCGCTGTAGCGGTTCCTATTTATCTACTTGCATTTTGATGTGCTTTCGAACTGCTAGGTTGGCAGGAGCTGGGACCAAGCAACGGGAACTCACCCCGTCACAGGGATTCGAACCGCCGACCTTCTGGGACACCCACCTAAAAAAAAAAAAAGTTCTGTGGAAGTCAGGAGGACTTCTAGAACAGTGCATAGGGGAAGAGAGGGCAGGTTATTCTATTAGTCAAGCAGAAATGTCTGCGCTGACAGAGTGATCTGCTTAGTGCAACGTTGAAAGAAGGGAAGGGAAGGGAAGGGAAGGGAAGGGAAGGGAAGGGAAGGGAAGGGAAGGGAAGGGAAGGGAAGGGAAGGGAGAATTAATTATATGTGTGCTGGTGGTAGAGTACATACTTTGTACTCAAAAGGTCTCTGGTTCAGCCTCTTGATCTCCAGGTCAAACTGGGGTAAACTCTTGTCAGAAACACTGTTGACAATGACACCAGTTAGCCTAGTTTGGGGAGAAGACTTTTTAGAGTAATGACATGCTGTACTTCACATTCCTTGAGTTCAAGGAGGTTTAAATTGACTGACATGAAAAGTATGTAAAACAAACCAACTCAATATAGGATAAAGGACTATGGGGGGTGCTGTGTTAATACTGAAATAAAGAAGGATTTGTCTGCTAGGAAGGCGCCTAGGGTATTTGTAAGAGATGAAATGTAAAGTGTCAATATTTAAACAAAGTAATGAGGTGAAATGATATTTTTCCTAGATTTTGAATTATACCTTGGGGATGATGAAACTGTGAAGGATGTACATTTAAGATTCCTGTACTCGTGGAATTAAAATGGGTTCCTTGCAACACTTTCTTTTTTAACTGTTTCAAATTCATTTCTCTGGATACATCACAGCATGCCTGCCAATGGCATAAATAATATTTGCTTGCTTGGAGAACCTATGGTTTTGCAAAGAAAAGTAAACATGGAGGGGGGAATGAACCATGTTGAGTGAAAGAAGGAAAGTGTTCTGTAAAATGAAGACCATAGACTGAATAGAAGTTAAAGGTCCTTCCAGAATATCATATGCTCAAGCTTACTGAGTCTTTGAGACATTATCTTGGACAGAGTGAAAATTTCAGTTGAATTTGCCTACCAGACTCTTCAGTGATTCATCTGTAGGTATATTTATTGTGAGACTGCCCAAAGCTGTTATCCTGGAATTGATGATCCCTATTTGCGTGGTCAGGGGATTTATAAATCTCTTAAGGTAACCTCATATGTTTTAAACTGAGTAACAGATTTCTGTTGTTGTTGTTGTTGTTTTATTCAATTTATGTACCACCCTTTATCAAAAGATCCCAGGAAAGTGTACAACATTAAAAACACATTTCAGAACATCAAAGATAAAAACATAACAAAAAGCATACTGACAGACAGCCTAATAAAATAGTCATCATAATAACAGTCCTCTCCCACACACTTTCACAGGCCAGAGATTATTTAATAGCCATAGGCCTGGGTATAGAGGACTGTTTTTGCCTGGAACCTAAAGACATGTTGTGATGACATCAGGCGAACCTCTCTGGGGAGAGCATTCTGCAATTGGGGAGCCACCACAGAAAAGGCACATTCTCTTGTTGCCACCCTCTGAACCTCTCTGGGATGGGGGACACAGAGAAGGGCCTCAAGTGACAAGTCCATTCGTGTGGGGAGAAGCGATCCTTAAGGCATGGAGGCTCACCTGCCAAATAGATTGGCTGGGGAAACCCAGCCAGATGGACGGGGTTATTCTTATTATTAAATAACTATTCATGTATGTGAAGTCTGCTCATGTGAGCAGTCTTCCATAATCCGGGACGTAATGGATTGGCAGTTTCCCATCCAAGTGCTGGCCAAACCCAGACCTGCTTGGTTTCAGCATATACCTTGATCCCTGGCCCCGACATCAGCTGCACAGAAACACTCAACACACAAACTCCTGCTTGCAACTACAACTCCTGGACTACAACTCTTTGCACCCCTGATCATTGGCCAGGCTGGCTGGGGCTGGTCCCCCATCCTTGCTCAACACACTTGTGCCCTGAAAATAACACTTTAATAGGACTAATGAATCTTATGAACTGGATCTGTGCTATGTAGCAGTTTTGCAGCAGCCTCGGAGACATGCGTGCCAACCGTACTGGCATTCTGGTTTGGAGCCAGCTCGGGGATTTCGGTGAACAGCCAGTGTCAGTCCTTGGAAAACCTATTTGAAAGCCATTGTGCATCCTTAACAAAATCTGGACTCTTGTGATATATGAAAAAGCACATTGTTCCAGAATACCAGCTGAACAATGCTGACATCATATGGCAGCATGCCAAAAAAAAATTGGGGTGTGGGGTGGGGTGACACCCAGCACCTATTCCATTATAAATGGCAGTGTCAGCCCAAGACATTTTGGCACACACACCCCACACTGCTGCCATTTAACCTTACTAGGAAACCCAGGCATGAACCAGACCCAGATCTACTTCAGAAAGGTCTTCAGACCATGGTAATGTCATCATTTTTAACCATGTGCTATCTGAAGAAGTACTTTGTTTTGTCTGTCCTGAATCTTCAAACATTCAGCTTCATTGGATGACCCCAAGTTCTAGTATTCTAAGAGAGGGAGGAAAGCTTCTCTCGGTCCCCTTTCTCCAAACTCTTTGTAATGAATGAAATGACTCTCATAACTGAGGATTTTTTGAGGCTCAGTTGCAGCTGCATCGTAAGATTTTCTGTGATGACTGTACCATCTCTTTGAACGATGCAGAATGTGACATCACACTTCCTGGTAACCATGGAAAGGCAGCCTTGGGAGCACACTCCACCAGCCATCCAGCATCTACGTTTCCATGCATCTCTCTTCCAGGCAGAGTACAAGATAGTATTTTGACCTATAGTAGGCACCAGTGCAATCCTGTACATGTCTGTTAAGAGGTATGTCAGAGTAAGTTAAATAGAGCTGCCTCCCTGGTAAACTGGAATTCTAGAACTGCAACCTAAATGGATTCAGTCTTCAAAAAGTATGCAACTCCCAACTCCTGAATCATCTTGGTCCACTCTGTCCTGCAAGGTATGTTAAGGATGCTGCGGTAATCCAACAGATTTCATTGCCAAGGCCATTGCTGCTCTTCTGATCATAAGAACATGGAAAGAAACTACTGCATCAGGCCAATGGCCCATCTAGTCCAGCATCCTGTTCTCACAGTGTGCCAACTTGATGCCTTGATGTGGGAAACTTGCAAGCTGGATTCAAGCACAAGAGCACTCTCCCCTTCTGTAGTTTTCAGCAACTGATATTCAGAAGCATTACTGCCTCCATCTGCTGGTGCAGATAGTTTATCCCAAACTTTCCTTGCGTTGCATTCTATCCAGTTGTGGGAGGGGTAATTTGCAGCTGGATATGAAACCTCTTGCACAAAGGAGGTGGAGAGAGGAAAAACAGAGGGTGAATGCAAATCAGAGTGTGTATTAGAATACTCTTCTGATTATGTGTGTGTTTACAGCATTACTCGTAATGAGAAGCACATTCCAATGCACATTCCCAGCCATAATTAATTCTGCTCATCAGCAGTTACGCATTGAACTGCCATAATAATGCACATCAGTTTGTGTAACTGCTTTCGTGGTGTGGATGGCATGGGTAAACCCCCACTTGCACAGAAGTTGTTTAGAAAAGCAAGGATTTCTTAGACACTTCGGGGACTTTCCACGGCTATTCAGAACAGCACGTTGGAATGCCAAGCAGAAAACTCGACAAAAATCAATCATTTCCACCCACCTTCCTATATGCATAAAATAGTGAAAGTCTGGTATTTGGTGACTCTTGCCATTCCCATGGGAGAGTGCTGGCAGTCCCAGACAAATTTTGGGAATGTTCCATGATGCAGAAATATCCTGGCAAAAGTTGGCAGTCACTAAAACGTGATTGTTAGTATTAACTTGTTTGTGTCTGATGAATGGGAAGATTGATATATGATTTTGGATGTCATCCATGAAATTCATATGGGATTGCCAGCATTCACATGTAAATGTTGGTTGTGCCTAATATCTCTAGGTAAGCTGCCTTTGGACAGACACTCATCTCCTCATCCCTTCCAGATCTTAGGGTTGTAAAGATTGAGCTCTGAGCTGAGTGCAACTCCCCCTGCCCTTTTCCCTCTTTGGTAGTTAAGCGAAAGTGAACCTCACATAATAATAAGTTTGGTTGTCTACTTCATTTCTCAAACTTAATTGTTCACTGGGAAAACTAGTTTCTGCCCTCGTCTTTCTTCGCACTCCTTCTAATATGAAACCACTCTGGATGTAGTTTTGCCTGCCTCTTTGACACCTGCTTAAGCACTATTTGATCATTTACAAGTGGCCACATTTGGTTCCATTAAATAGATTTCATTCCTGCACACTTCCAGACAAGAAGCCGACATTTCCACTCTCTCATTAAGCTAAACAAGTTTGCTGGTAGATGTCCCAAAAGATTAATGAAATGACTTGTTGTAATTCAGAGCCATGCATTGTGCGATAATATTAATAGTACAGACTCATCCTGAACAAAACTCTAGTTCTTAAAAAAAAAATGAAGGCTTTTCAAATCTATAGACAGGAAATGTGGGAGGCTACAGTCGCTGAGCTATAGAACATTATGTTAAATACAATCTGACACCACTTCCCAGTAATTTGAAGGAGAACCAACAGGAGGGGTTCTTCATCTCATTGTGCAGAAATAAATTTCCATGACTGCTATACCTCTACTGTTGGTACAAGGATGATGGTGGGGAGAAGTCTCAAGTTAAGAAGTTTATAGGAGGGGAAAGTATTTTAAAATATTGCACCTGGCTATTTTAGAATCTTTCTCATTCTCCTCCTCCTTGATCCTTCTCTGCAGAAAAAAAACAAAACAAAAACCCAACATGTTGGTGGGAGTACCACTAGCAAGACCCAGTTGAAGACTGCATCAAGAGCAAATTAGTCATGAAGGTTCCATTGAAATAAATATGAAAACTAAGTCGTGAGTAATTTAGGTTCTGTGTATTCCATGGTGCTTAAGTTCAACAATCTACAATTCTCAGAACAGTCACTTGAGCTTGAAGAAGTAGGAATAAGCTTGTAGGGACAAACATTTCCCACCAACTTGTGAAGATTATGTTGGCCATTAAAAATGAAGTGATTCATTCAGCAAAGGTATTCACTCCCACTCATCTTCTACCTTATTATGTCAAGTGACCCTCAGCTTACCCTTGATACATGTTGTTGAGAACTCCTTTTACAAGACAGGAGGCTGGGCAATATGTTGTCTGATTTCTACATATATAATCAACTCCCCATCATGATCAGATCGGCTGAGTGTTGGTCTTTGTCCAGACACAGGACTTGGGACTGATTTGGGATTGAAAATGACATGAAAGTGGCAAACCTTTATCAACAGTATTTCTGCATGTTCTTTTACCTTGCTGATACTCTCACCCCAAATTTCTTAAACCGTTTTACTGATTAATGTTTATGAAAGTACTATTAGATGCTTAGAAAGAAGGCTTTAGCAAAGTGTATGCAGCTGCCATTAAGATTAACAGTACTTTATGGCAGAAATAAAGGGGAAATAGTAGGTTGAGCAACACTGAGTATTCCACCCTGATAGCTAACGGGATTCAGCAGATGAGTCTTACTCTTACTCTTACTTAACATTTGAACTGGTATCACTGTCATCAGGCTACTTGAAATGAAGTTATTGCATTCATCTTATAATAAATCCACCAACACTAGAGCAAAGTATCATTACAGGCAGGGGATAACAGATACATAAGAGCTGGGGAACCTACTATCCTTCAGATATTGTCAGATTCATCTGCAGCCAGTAGGGCCAGCAAGGATAGGAGTTGTAAATATAAATTCTCATTTTGTTCTATGTCTGCTTCACTCTCAACAACCTGCCAATGATATTTTCCTCACAGGGGAAGGGAAATTCCAGCTTATGTGGCAAGGTCATCTGGATATCATGTGAAATTTTAACATTTCCAGTAATCCTTTGGTGAATGTGAGCAAGTATCACAATCTCTGGCATCTCTACCTGATAGGACTGACTTTTATTAGGACTCTGAGCCTTTGGGATGGTGGGTGACAAATTATAACCCAGGGAGCTGACGGATTAAAATTATTTTCTGATGGCTCTTGGGGATATTCCTGTCATCTCAGAAGGCAATTCTGTTGAAGTCCTAATTGACCTATGGATTGGAGAAATGGCCCAGATGGTGGACACAATCATTCCTACATTCCATTTCCCACTTGGTGGAACCAAATGAGCTCCCTTCTTTGGGGGGAGTTGAAGTGATGAGACTGGCAGGACAATGGCTAAAGCAATTTTGGCAGAGAACACAAAATGAATCTGACTGAACATGGGCTAGAACCCATTAGAAGGCCTATTCTGTTGCAGAGATGACGGTAAAAGAAATGGAACTTATTCACCACTATTGAACCAGCACATACTCATCCAACAGCACTTTGGGGGGGGGGGAGATCTGCTGCACCCTGACCCATAGGATAGAAATGGTAGCCCATTGGGGCCACTTTGCAACACATTTTGCAGATAAAGTTGCTTTTATCTTTTTCTAACTTGGTTGCCATCATTAGTACTGGTCCAGTAGATGTAACATTGGTTCTTGCTTCCTTGGTTGCTGTTTTTGTACTAACATAGTCCAAGGACAGGCATCCCCAAACTGCGGCCCTCCAGATGTTTTGGCCTACAACTCCCATGATCCCTCGCTAACAGGACCAGTAGTCAGGGATGGTGGGAATTGTAGTCCAAAACATCTGGAGGGCCGAAGTTTGGGGATGCCTGTCCAAAGATGTGGTAAGGATCTTGGAGAAGTGAGGCTACCAATCCCTGCCCTTCCTGGTTTATAAGAACTTCCAAGGGAGGTAGTAGTTATCACATTTCATTTGGACTAGTAAATTGCAAAATATGTAATCTCCTATTAATCTCCTATTAATCAATCAATCTATATATTCCTCCTCAAAGAAAAAAACTGATGGTCAAAAATGGTTGGGTTAAGTTGGATGTTTGACAGGTTCCCTGAAGCTTCAGTAATATTGGCTTGACACCTAAAAGCTAGAACTGGTCAAAAAGATGATGCCTTATACACTCACTTTCATGAATCTCCTCCTGAACTGGATGCTGCTCACCATATACCTACCAGGCACTCTTAAAAAGGGGGTGCAATTATGCAGGCCTATGTCTTTTACAAATGACCAATAGGTTAGACCTGGTGATAATGAATGGATATGCCAAAGGTGATAAAGATGGCAAATTTACTTGTATATCAAGCTTAGGATGTGATCGACAGGGACATTTAACTAAGGAAATCCAGACCCACAAATGGAGTAAAGCACCCTTGCACCCATTTTGCCCATCCACCAAAATTGGCAAATATGTCCCTTCCCGTCCTTCTATATGCTGATGATGAAGTTTTAATTTCTCTCTCCTGTGTGGGACTAAGACAATTATTAAGAACCTTAGCAGCCTATTTCAAAATTGAACAAGTAATAATTAACTATACTAAATTCAAAGTAACGATGTTTTCTAAGAAGAGAGAGAGAGAGAGATTAATGGCAGATTGACAACCAGCCCATTGAACAGGTAACATTTTTAAAATATCTGAGCATAAGTTTTCATGAAAATGGTTTGTGGAATAATCAGATTAAAAATGCAACTGCAAATGCCCAAAGAACCATCAAAGCAATCACAAGGTTATTTTATGGGAAAGGAGGTCAGTATATTCCCACAGCTACCCAGGTATTTCATAGCAAAAGTTATATCGCAACTGGCTCCCAGGTGTGCAATTATCAAAACACTTCCCCTTTTGAAATTTTACAAACAAAATTCTTTAGTTGTCTGCCAGGGATTCCTTCCTGTGTGCCCAACATAGCAGTTCGCCTGGAGGTTGGACAAATCCCAGTTAGGTCCCAGATATGGATTCTGAAAATCCATTATTGGCTAAAACTAATTTTCTTCCAGGTAGGTCTGGCACCCTTAACTTTAATAGACACATGTCAAACAAAATGGAACTCCTCACTGCAAGAGAAACTGAGAAGCCTAAGGTTCACATCGCAGGCTCTGATCACCTGTGGATATGAGATAGCCAGATCCACAATTAAGCAACGAATATGAGATGTTGAGCTGCAATGCCACATGAGTGAAATGCAAAGTATCCAGGAATTAAAGATAATGGGAGGGGGTTTATTCCAGTGAGGTATTTATCCAAAATAGAAATACCCAAATTTAGAAGAGCTTTTACCTTTGCCAGATTTAATGGCCTTCCATCAGCATTATTGCAGGGCAGATTCGAAGGCAAACCATATTCAGAGTGAACATGCCTATGTGGTTTGAAGGAAGTTGAAACGGCTGCTCATGTCATACTACATTGTTAGTACTACAAGGTTATATGCTCTATATCAGGCATCCCCAAACTTTGGCCCTCCAGATGTTTTGGACTACAATTCCCATCTTCCCCAACCACTGGTCCTGTTAGCTAGGGATCATGGGAGTTGTAGGCCAAAACATCTGGAGGGCCGCAGTTTGGGAATGCCTGCTCCTATATATCTGCTCCACTTCCCAGTAGGGAGGAGTTCTGGTGGACCACATGGCCACCCACTCCCCTGCGGGGGTGGGGGATGAACTCCTGTGTTATCCCCCCGGAGGTTCCCGGCCATGTCATTCACCTGCCAGCCAATCCGCTGGCTGGGGGGCATGGCCAGACCCCATTTAAACTGAGGCATGAGCCAGAGAGCTTCCTCTTGGCTCACTTCCTCAATCTCCTGCCCTTCCTCCCTATTTTCAGGTTTCGAATTTGGCCTTGCTATGGACCTCAGTTGGTCGCCATTGAGGGGCCTGGTAGGAATTTTTCCACTTGGCAAATTGGCATGGGCCATTTGTATATCACCTACCTTGTAGCAATCGTCACAACTTTGCAAGGTTTGGTGGTTAGGTATTGGTTGATCTTATGATGGGGGAGGGGAGGTGTAGCCATCACCTGCCCCTCCAAGCTTAAGGGTATTCCGTTAAAGGAATCCGGGGGAGTGGATCTTGTCTGAAGTCCGGGGCTGGGCTAGGGCCATGCCACGACCCCATCGGGAACCCAGGGGGAGCTCAAGTTGGTTTGCATCGACAGGGCTGCCCCTACCAGTGGTTGACCCTTACAAGACTCCCTGCATGACAGGCAGGAGTCAGATATAGTCGGGTCAATTCCAGTGCCTAAGCCAATACCGCTCACATTCTGTAACCAATGAAGTTGTGACCAAATTTGCCCAATGACATTAACCTAATATCTGTGTCCTTGTGTTCATCAACAAGGGGGTGGTCTCGAGGTCTCAACACACAATTATCACTTCAATCATTCAGCAAACCCCAAGCAGAACTGATGAATAATAATAATAATAATAATAATAATAATAATAATAACTTATTAATACCCCACCCATACTTAATAGAGGACAGGAAACCAGAGATTACCTTAAAAGTGGCTAAATTCTGTGCTGCTGCTATAAAATTAAGGAGACAAGCTTTCAATGAATCTAACGACCATTGTCTTAATATGTCTTAAACTAGCAATTAAGGCTTTAACTTATATATTTTAGTTGTTTTATATTTTTATTTTAATTATTTATTATGCATTAGCTTGTAGAGCTTAATTTTAATCTATTTATGTTTGTATGCTCTCTGTTGTTGTATATGTTTGGTCAGTGATCGAAATAAATGGATTCATTCATTCATTCAGACTATTGTAATACGTTCTACATGGTGCTGCATTTGAAGAATTGACTGGAGCTGATTATGAAGTGGATGTAACTCCCATTTTACAGCAACTTTACTGGCTACTAGTCCATTTCCAAGCACAAGTCAGTGTGCTGATTATGCAAAGCTCTACATGACTAGGAATCCCTTTATCTGAAAGACTGTTTTCTCCTGTATGAAGCTGCTTGAGTTTTAGGATATCCATGAAAGCAAGCCTCCTGTCTGTCCCACCAACATCTGAAGCACATTATACGTACATGTGCATTACAATTATATATGACGAGAGCACAGCTACACCTAGATTATCTCACTATCTGCTTTGTTATTATGAAACTCCCTTTGCTCCAAGACTCATTGTAATGTAGAGCTCTCATAAAAACATACAAAGAACCCTATTGGATCCTGCCAAAGATCCATCTAATCTAGCATCCTTTTCTCATGTTGGCCAGTCACATGCCTATGTGAAAACTGCAAGCAGGACAAACCTGCAACAGCACTCTCCCCATTTATGATTCCCAGCAACTGGTCCTTAGATACCTACTGGCTCTGACAGTGGAGGAAAAACATAGCCAGCATGGCTAGAAGCCATTGATAGGCTCATGCTAAATCTCTGGACTTGTCAATTATGCTGGCTTCCAGTGGCTGCCTTAAATGAACAGATTCTTTGATACCATATTCCCCACCACAATAATTTTCAGATCTAAGGCATTGCTATTTGCCCTGGGGCTTGGGATGCGGTGGGCTAAAATTTCAGCCACAGGGAGCTTCCACAATGAGTTCCACTGATCTCGCTGTGCAAGCAATATGTGGGGAGTGTTCCAGCCTAAATAAATAAGCAAACAAAAAAGCAATCTCTTCTCAGATGTTCTTGCAGCCTCTATAGCCAGAGGCCAGTGCGAGCTGAATAATGCCCTGAAGAATTTTTGTCTGGTTGTTTGACAAGTTGTGAAACTTGTCTTGCAACGTTAAGTTCAAGCTCGCTGCTAAAAGAAAACTCAATTGTCAAAATGCACTTAAAATTCAACTATGATGTACATCAACACAATGTTCCAATGTGCGCCATGCAGGTGCTCCAGACACCATATTCACAGTGGGTTCTTAGATGCAGACTAAATTTCCATGCACAGTAGGGATGATGGTGTCCCAAGAGTGACAAATATCCGTAGAGAGAAAATTGTATGGGGAAATGGTTCTAAATTAAACACTTTAATGTAAGATTTCACCAGCCCCTTTCAACTAACTTGCATAACAGATAGGGACAGAGATTGCTTAAACTGTCCCTGCCGCTGACCTACATATATTCCTGGGGGATCTGCATAGAGCCTATGTGTACAAACTTAAGAGTTTCTCCCTGCAGTTATTTTTCAAGCTTGTGCGGGCATTGACTCTGTTCCAACCTACAGGTGAACACATACGTCATTACAATCCCCCCCCAAAAAAAATTCAACTTCCTTTGAAGGACTGAAAAAGAGATACTTGATGGGAATCTCAGGTGGAAGTTTCTCCCAGTACCAGTCACCACGTGCAAGCAGAAATTCATATAGTTTACAGTTGCAGAAGATAAGGCTCGGTAAAACAGTTCTGGACGTAGATATATACAACTTGTATATACAGGTATACACAGATACATATAAGTAAAAATATCTCCATTGCTCTAAATAAGTTCAATTCAATGCATAACAGCACCAGACAACAAACAGACTCAGACTGACAACTACTGAACTGACATGAATTAATCACAGATATAGTTGTTGCACTCCGCTGTTACTATAGCAAGTGGCTTGGCTGACCTTGTGCCTGCGATTGGCTCATCCAAGGGATGATTTACACACATGAATAAAATTAACCCCCTCTCATGTTCAGTTACTCCCACAATACTATATATTTTTAGTATTCCGCAATATTAATACAGTGGTACCTAGGTTTATGAACACAGTTGGTTCCGAAAGTCTGTTCATAAACTGAAGCGTTCATAAACTGAAGAGAACTTTCCCATTGAAAGTAATGGAAAGTGGATTAATCTGTTCCAGACAGTCCGTGGAGTACTTAAACTGAAGCGTTCATAAACTGAAGCGAACTTTCCCATTGAAAGTAATGGAAAGTGGATTAATCCGTTCCAGACGGGTACGCAGAGTACTCAACCTGAAGCGTACTTAACCCGAAGCATGGGTGTAATTGGTTCCGGAAGTCTGTTCATAAACTGAAGCGTTCATAAACTGAAGCAAACTTTCCCATTCAAAGTAATGGAAAGTGAATTAATCCATTCCAGATGGGTCGTTCATAGACCGAAAATTCATAAACCGAGGTGTTCGTAAACCGAGGTTCCACTGTATTCCACATTTTGTCATGCGTCCACCATCTCTTCCTGATTTCCTAACCACTGTCAGTAGAAGTGCCACTAGGAAAATTAGACATTTTCTTTAGATGTTGTAAGAAATATGTAGAGGCATGAAGTACAGACAGTATGCTCTTCCAATCTGCTGGACAAAATCTTGTTATTTAAGAGATGTTAGTAATCCTCCCTTCCAAAAGTAACACCCCTTCATACAACAGCACTTGGATGTGTCATTCTTTTCTTTTTCCACACTTTCCTTTCCCAGCTACTGGTGGAAACCTACTTGAGCAGTACTCCTTTTCACCATAGAAACAATTAGGTTAAGCAAAATCTTCTCCATAGGTGCAATAAGTACAGTAGATGTTATTTTGCTGTAACACTCATTGATCTGTGTCTACTAATAATGGCAACCTGTCTTAAAAAGACGAAGTGAATGAATATGTGCTTCGTAATTCCTCAATAGACCAGTCAAGCAATTTCAATCATCTACATTAATGAGAAAAGCCTTCCTTCAGACAGCTTCCGCTCCCACTAACTTCTCTCTTTTTTGCACCTAGGGTTGTTGTTCTTTTTACTTCAACAGAGATACACAGGGAAAATATAGAGCTGAAACTCAGCAAGTCCAGAATAATCAAATTCATAGGAGAACATAAGAGCCCAACCAGATCAGTCTGAGGATTTATTTTGCCATGTATTTAAAATTATTTTTATACTTTCTCTAACTAAAAATAATTCTAAGGTGGTTCACAATTTTTTTAAAAAAATGATAAGGATATATTAAAATGAACTACCACTAATTAATGAATCAATTAGTCTGGACATCTAAAGCCAGGAAATGCCTGGACCTTTGATGTCGGGCTCAGATCCAGGGGAGCTCCCAGACTGTCACTATTTTCAGGTGGGATTCACTATTTTCAGGTGGGTAGCATATTCCAGCCCACTGATCATGTCACTTACCTTTTTTCTGTGCTCCCCCCTTTCCCCCCAATTAAGACCACCCTTTTTGATCAGAACTATACACAGTGTTCCAAATGTGACTGTATCATACATTTATAAAAAGTCATGGTAATACTGGCCTTTTAAAATTCTTGGTGTCTTTATTAATAATCCTAACACAGAGCTTACCTTTTTCACCACTGCTGCAAACTGATCTGATATTTTCATTAGCTATCCAACATGACCCTAAAATCACTTTTCTGGAGAGAAAGAGGGGGCAAATTACATCCCATATGGTGTTTCCCCCTGCTCCCAACATGGCTTTTCATCTGTTTACATTGAATCTCATTTGCTTATGTGTGTCAATGTATTGGGAGGGACTCTTTGAGAAGCTTTTCACAGTCTCAAGCTTCTCAGTGGTGCTGATGTGGGTCATCAGACTTTATATTCTGTGAAGGGCCACTTGACCTCAGTGAGTGAAAGAGTTTGCCCTACTTTTAACAAGCAGGATGATCAGAGTAAATTGAGCTCTTCATTAACCACCTTGACTAAATATCCCGACTGTGACTATAGGGATGTGGGCAGTGGAATTCAATTCAGTTCACATTTAATTGCAAAGCTACATAATCCTCAAATTTCTGAAACAGTGCATCTGAAATGCAACCTTCCTTTGGAATTTGCCCTTCTCCAAATTTTGCAATGCAGTTCTCCAGCCAGGTAATGTGTTCAAAAATGCAGGAGCTAGGTTAAAGTGTGTGTTAAAATGCATATATTAGTGAAACTAACTTACAAAAAAATACATTGGATTAGGGGAATTGCTTTACAGAAGTCTGTGTAATAGACAAAATACATATGAAGATTTGTATGTTAGGGTGCACACTTTATCACAAAAATGTGGAGAACTGATCTTAAGCGTAGAAAGATAAGAAACTGAGATAAACTGAAACTACAGTAATATATTTGTCCATCCCTACCTGTGAGGCTGCCATACAATACTATACTGACCAGTGTCAGAGGAGTCTAGGCTTGAAGGGCTGTTGTTCTTACCCAGTGATGTTCCTGCTCTCAGCAGAGGTGAATTTGCTGTACCCACACCCTTGAACTTAAAAGACTCTCAAGTTGGTTTCTCCCAGGGGGAGGGGGCAAGAGTGCCCAATGAGAGAGGACAGTCTGACCTAGTATTTAGGGTTGTCCCACCCCCTCTCTCCCTCCTTTTGCCTTGCAGCACCCTTCCTTTATAGTGTAAGCCAGGCATGGCCAAACTTGGCCCTCCAGTTGTTTTGGGACTACAACTCCCATTATCCCTAGCTAACAGGACCAGTGGTCAGGGATGATGGGAATTGTAATCCCAAAACATCTGGAGGGCCGAGTTTGGCCACCACTAAAGATGCTTCCTCATACATTGATTCTTACATAATTGCTTAACTGGCAGATCCTTTGTTTTCATTATATTTTAATAAATATAACATATTTACTATTTAGTAAGTTGATTAGGGTCTTCTTTCGGGGGAGGTGGGCAATGTTATTACTGAATTATTGCATTTTTTAAATCTCATGTATCGTCAACTAAACAAAATTTAGGTCTAATAATTCCATAAGGTTTTGTATCCATTCTTCCTTTGCTGGGACTTCTGCTTCTTTCCATTTTGGGGGCAAGTAACATTCTTGCTGCTATAGTACTACTATAGTACTATAGTACTAGCTGCTATAGTATAGTAGTGTACATGAATAAGATCCTGTACAGTTTAGGTAGTTCTGTCCCTATAATTCCCAAAAGAAAAGCTTCTGGGTATTTTTTTACAAAGGTTATTTTAAACATTTTAAACATTATTTACAATTCATTATATATCATTTCCCAGTAAGCTTTAACCTTACTACTAGACCACCACATATGATAAAAAGAACCTTCTTTCGCTTTACATTTCCAACACTTATTTGATTTAGATTTATACATTTTTGCCAGTTTTCTCAGTGTTAGATACCATCGATATATCATTTTCATATAATTTTCTCTTAGACCATAACATGCTGTACATTTTATATCAATATTCCACAATCGTTCCCATGCTTCCATGTCTATATTATGACCAAGCCTGTTCACAGATTGAAACAGTCAAGTGGGCATATATGGGGTAAGGTGATCTTTCAAGTTAAGTGGTCCCAAGCTGTTCAGGGGTTTATATACTAATAGTAACACCTTGAACTTGGCTGGGCAGCAGATCAGAAACCAGTGGCAGGTCCCTGAGCAGCAGTACTACCATATTGGCCCAAATATAAGCCACACCAGAATATAAGCTGCACCTTTAACATGGGGGGGGGATACCCGAATATAAGCTGCTCCATTCCTCTGCTCCTGGCTGCATACTGGGCACGGGGGGCGCTGTGTTGCCAGCAGCCTTTCCCCTTCCTCGCTCTCTCCCTTCCCAGCCTTGGGGGAGAGGGCGGGGGACTACGCACAGGACAGGCACCACTTTGCTACACTCCTGGAGCTGTTTGCCCCACACTCCTGGCTGCGTACCATAAGGTTGTGAATATAAGCCGCACTTTAACTTTTCATGGTCGGAATTTGGGGGGAAAGTGAGGCTTATATTCAGGCCAATATGGTACATGCTGGCAGGGTCTTACTCCTGGCACCAATCAAGCTGCAGAATTCTGCACTAACTTCAGCTTCCAGATCAAGTGGAAGTGAAGTCCCACATAGAGTACTTTCAGTAATCCCGTCTTGAAGTAACCAATGTATGAACTGCTGTCAACCACTTGAAATCTAATTCTAACAAAAAGATTTCAGGTTTCTTAACTTCTGTGTTTTGCATCTGTATGGCGATTATGGTAAAGATTTCAGCCTGGAACACCAGTTTGACAGGTGGAAGAGCTTTTGTACTGTATATTTTCAAACATTAATGCTATCATTTGCATGCTGAAGAAAAGAAATTTTGATTTTACAGAGGCCACCAAGGATTAATTTAATGATTTGGGCAGAGTTTAGATTTCTTCCCAGGAGGTGTGAAGGTTAAAAGGTACATTTTGCTAAATATTTAAAATCTTTAACCTTTCTGGTTTGAACCAAATGATCCTGGGGAAAGAAACCACTTATATATCTTAGCTTGTAGCTTGCTTAAAATTTAAATAGTTCTCCTTTGTAAATTGTGAGCTATTGCAGAAAATGCTTCTATTATTTCTATGTCATGCTTTGTAATAACATTTTAAATCTGCACTTGATGCATTTTTCAACATGCCTCCCAGAGTCTCGGAGACTGTCAGCACAAAAGGAGTAAGAAATTTTGTGTGCGTGTGTGATAAATCTGCTTCTGCATCTCTTCCCATATGGAATTGCAAACTCCATCAACATCCTTCTTGAGTTCCATTGCTCAGCTGGTCTTCATATTCTTTCCAGAAGCTCATGGAGAAATTGGAGGAATGTGTCTATCAATTTGTATGCTGGGAGTTTTTTATCAACACTGATTTGCTGTCAGACACTGAGTCAATCCTGATGCTTGAGGTCTGGAGCAGAGAGGCAACCTTCACTGCATCTTATCTATAATAACGTTTCACACTTAAATGACATATTTTAGCTCTCCACAGTGGTTCATTATTAGTCTGGTATTTGCAACAGTCCTGCAGAACAAGCCAGTTTTATTACCTCTATTACACTCCTTAGGCTGACATAGCCAGACACATCTAATAGCATGTATAGCTAAACGATGGAGCTCGATCCCACAGCAGGCAGTGATGGCCACCAATCTGGTTGGTGTTAAAAGAAGATTGGACAAATTCATGGAGGAGAGAGCTGCTACCCATGCTGGCTATGCTTTGCCTCTACAATTAGAAGCAGCAAAGCTTCTGAGTACCAGTTGCTGGAAACCACAGGTGGGGAGAGTGCTCATGGGCTTGGGTCCTGCTTGCAAGGCTTCCCACAAGCATCTGGTTGGCCACTGTTGAGAATAGGATGCTGAACTAGATCGGCCATTGACCTTCTCAGTGTCTGCTTCCAGACTTTGGAACTCCCTTCCTAGATAAATTAGACTGCTCCCTCTTTGTTGTCCTTCTGCTAGCTTGTGAAGTCTTGTTCCAACAGACGTTTGGCAACCGACTGTTTTTTAAGGAAAGGGTTGGTGCTGTGATAGTTTGATTGTAAAGATCTGTTTGTTTTAATATAACATTGATGTATCTATTTTTGATTATATTAATGTTTAATTGTTTTACATTAGTTTTTTTCCTATGTTTCAGCTGTTGTAGCTGTAAGCTGCCTTGATTCCCTGTCAAAGAAAAAATGTTACTTGTAATATTTTTAAATAATAATAATAATAATAATAGGCCTGATCAAGCAGGCTGTGCTTGTGTTCTTTCATGTTGAATTTAAATATGATAGATAAGTACACACCATACAGAATATACTACACACACACAGTACAGAATACATAAAATATAAAATTATATATAGTCCAAAATGCAAACCACCCGTTTTACATTAGTGGTGGTATTTTTGAAAAGGTATTTATTGGCTCAAGAAAAGCACTGAGAGGGCAAGAGCCTGGAGGAAAAAACCTATCCTGTCAGAGCGCATTTCTATCACCGTGCAAGATTACGATGCCGTCCCCAGTGTTGATGTGAAGGTGTTCCAGGTGGCTAGCTCTATAGTTTGTTCAGTACTTGTCAGTTCTTCGTTGTGATGTCTTCCTAGAATTTCTTGACATAGATGCTCTTCGTCCAATAAAATGATAAATAAGGGGGGAGGCACTTTAGGAGTATTGATTGAAGGTTTCTGCACAATTTGGAAACTGTCACGGTCCGATCGGCGGGCGGTTGAAGCCCTGGCTGAGGACGTCAGGACCAGAGGCAAGATGGCGGTGTAGAAGCAGGAACATGTGCAGGGTTGAGGGTCCAGCAGCAGGCAGTCGCAGGGTCAAGGAGCAAGGCAGAGGCGAAGGTCTGGGAGTCAAGGAGCAAGGCGTCAGCAAGGCGAAGGTCCAAGGGTCGAGGATCAAGGCGTCAGCAAGGCAGAGGTCCAAGGGTCGAGGATCAAGGCGTCGGCAAAGGTGAGGGTCCAGGGAGCAAGGCGTCGGCAAGGCAAGGGTCCAAGGAGCAAGGAGCAAGAGGCCAGATGCAACCAGGCAGGGATAGCGTTGCTGTGGCAAAGAGCTGAAGGGAAATGCTGAGCTTTTATCCCTCCCAGCTCCTGCCACCAGGTGCAGTGAGATATCAAGTGATCTCACCTGAGTGGTCACTCCTTGCCTCTCCAGCACAAGCTGAGGCAGGCCCCAGTCCTGCAAAGCACTACAGGCCCCAAAGCCTGACTCCTGCCCATACTCCTGACAGAAACCACTTCAGCTCTTTTTTCATTCACAGGTCCAATACAAGATACACATGCCTCTTATCTCCACCAAGGTTAAAGGGGGGGGAGAGATTCTGCTTTTATATTTGTTCATGGAACCATTCCCATGGCTGACAATTATTGAGGTAGATTCCCATTATTATCACTAGTATCAGGGTTGCTCCATTGATGTGGTACACTGGATGGAGATGGGGAATGACAAGATAGATGCATGGCACAGTACTGAGCAGCTGAAAAATTATGTGATACTGACCCATGCATGGATGCTCTGAAAACTAAGTTCTAAGACTCAAGAGCCATGCTAGGCATGATGTTACATGCACCACTGCATTCAACATGCAGGTTAGATCAGTCCAAATGCCCATCTAGTTGCCCATTTTGGACTTGATCCAACTAACCCAGCACACTTGTGGAAGGCAGCAGAAGAGCTCCCACTAGCACAAGGCGGCTTTCACCCTTCTCCTCCCTCTGTGTTCCCCCTGATCCTACCTCAATTGTCTCTGGTGGGTTTGGAGAAGCCCCATAACAGAGCATGAAGGGGAGAAGAGGGGGGGGGATCATTCCATCTGGCAAACAGAAATGCTTGTGTTTCCAGAAAGGTCAGAAGAGTACAATGCTGATTTTTTTCCCCTCTGTTCTCACAGCAGCCCACCAGAAGCCTACAGCAAGACCATCAGCAGGTAAGACCTAAATGCAACAACACTCTCCCCGACATGTGATTCCCAGCAACTGGTAAGTAGCATACTATCTCCACCAGTGAGAGTAGAGCACATTTCTCTTGGCAATTAACCATTGAAAGCATTATGCTCCTTAAATAGCATCAGCTGGAAGGGACTGTGTCAGACACTGGACTGGTATTTAACCCTGCCGTCACCTGCTGGTTTCCAGAATAATATTTGCCTTGTGATGGCAAATTCCCCCATTGGCACTGTCTGCTCTCATTTTCTTTGCTAATGTATTACTGGCCTGTCTTTCCAGCTTCGCCTATTCTATATGAGAGAGAGGGGAAGTTAGAATATTAGGTTTGGGAAGTTAGAACATTGGCCTATCTAGCTCAGTATCATTTGACTGGCAGTGGCTCTCTAGGGTTTCAAACAGGAGACTTTTCTTGCCCTTCTTGGAGATATCAAGGGACCATTTCCATACAAAATGTGTGGTAGAACCACAGCATTCCTCTATGACTACTTCTCTGAAATTTGTCGCTAATATTATTCATCCCAATCCACCAAGAGAGAGATGCAGGTGGAGGTTCTGCGTGTATTTCTTTGCAGCATTCAGCCTTTCAGGCAGAGGCTTGAAACATCCACTAATCTCCCCATCCACCCTTCTCCATTTCATACAACACAGTGTACACTGAGGTATGCATTTCAGTACACAATATAAGGTGGAACCGGGTGGACATCTGGGTGGGCTCCAGTAGCTGCCCATGTGGTGGGGCAAAGCTGTCCTCTCAACAGCTGTGTCTCTGCAGCTTACCTATATGGGCCAGGGCAGAGTGAGGGCTATATAGGTGAACCAGCAGGAACACCACTGTCCTGTTCAACCCCATCTCCATCCAGGTAAGCTGCAGTGAAGTCATTGTAGGAGAGTAGCTGCTGCTGGTGAGCTCATTGTTGTGTGCCATACTGTCTGTATGAAGATATGCATCATCTAAACTCCCCTTGAAGTATTCTAGAATATCAGGAAATGATGATGCTTCTGAGTGGAATAAAATTGATCCAATTTGTCAGGCTTTGAGTCTCAAGTCCAATGTCTGAAGGACGTCCATAACCAACATCATAAGGTAGGTTGAGATACCTGAGCAAGGTGATTTAGATACATGTTTACCCATGCAAATTTTAATACATGCAAGTCCCATTGTGTTCAGGTAAGTGTGCATAGGGCTGTATCCTTAAGAATCCCTTTTCTTCCCCTCCCCCACAAAAAAATGAAACCTGTCTCTAATTTCCAGACTCAAGTCAAAATGATTTATAGGTGGACAGCAAAGCTGCCTTGTAAAGTCAAGTTGATTTGTAGAAAGATGGCTCAGCAGATTTGATCTTAACTACATCAGGAATTAAATTAGATTAGAAAAATCAATGACAATTTGAAGACACTCAAATAAAAACCAACATTTTTTGTAGGTAGAGACTGAGGCCAAGCCACAAAGTCAACCACACTCAGAACGTATGGATTTGGGGATGTTTGTTTTCAACACAATACATATGGCCATGTTTGTATTTAACAGAAGGACAACAATCATCCAGCCAGTGGCTTTCATTAGCAATTGACATCCAATGGAAATTTGCTTTCTTTCACAAGCAAATGAATGGGCCTGCCTGATTTTTCTCCTTAATTACTCAAATCAAATTGAAAACCCACCACAAATTCTAAGTGCAATACTTGGCTAGACCTTCTGGAAACAATAATACAAAACACAGAAAACGATATCTAGTGCATTGCAGTAATGAGTATAGTATGGTATAGGCAGAGAGATTGGTGACCTTGAGTCAGAGAGACCCAAAATGAAATACCTTTGAAGTCATGCAGTACATAGGCAGTGCCATCTAAAAGTCAGCCAAAGGCTAGCTGAGGGATTGTTGAAAGTGATCTTTCTGCTGCTCTGCCAGTGAAAAGGATCCAGAAGGATGGCATTTACATCAGCAAGCCAACTCCCCCTAGTACACCAACGGAAAGCTCTACCCTAGTTGATAAATAATGACCTTATACAACATTTAGAAGACATCTGAAGGCAGCCCTGAATAGGGAAGTTATTAATATATGGTGTTTTATAGTGTGTTTATATTTTGCTGGACGGCACCCACAGTGGCTGGGGCAACCCAGTCACATGGGTAGCATATATATAATAATAAAAGTAGTAGTAGAGATGCACTGTCAGCAGTGTTCAGCCAACGGTAAGGACCAAGATGGAGCATTCTTTGGGTGTGCCAGAGGCAGACTGGCAGTGGCCTTGGGTCTGCAGGATCCAAACCCCCTTATTTTCCCCATGGATCATAATTAAAACTACATATGTCCTGGAGCTGGCCCAATTAATGCTCTTCACATTGCTGTCAATGAAAGGGGGGAGATGGAAAAAGAAAGGAGAGGAAGAATCAAAAGCCACCTCCAGCCCTGGCTAAGTGGATTTGTGCAAGATTCACCCAAGGAGAGCCATCAGCAGAAGCCCCACAAGGGCTTCACCTTTTGCAATTGAGATTTTGCTCCCATCCTCCCCCATGTGCCCCCCAAAATTGGCTCTGGGGTGGGGTAAGGAGAACCCCTGGAACAGTGCATAGAAGTAGGGAAGTTCTGTCTGGCAATCTGATATGTTTGCTCAGATGGAACATTTGTAATAGTGTGGATTCTACCCCATCTAGTATTTTCCCTTACAATGTTTATATAGTACAGGGGTGGCCAACTCCCAAGAGACTGCGATCTACTCACAGAGTTAAAGATCGGCAGTGATCTACCCCAGTTGGGGGGGGTTCAGGTTGTTGAGCTTTTTTTAGGGAGGAAAGCCAGTTTTTTAGGGGTTCAGGTCAAAGTTGTTGAGCTTTTTTAGGGGAGTCAAAGTTGCTGAGCTTTTTGGAGGGAAGCCAGTGATCTAACAGTGATCTACCACAGACATCCAGTGATCTACCGGTAGATCACGATCTACCTGTTGGACGTGCCTGATATAGTATAAACCCTTTCATTGGGGGACTGAAAGCATGGATTGGCAGTTCCCTATCCAAGTATTGGCCAAACCCAGACCTGCTTGGTTTCAGCATATACCTTGATCCCTGGCCCCAACATCAGTTGCACAGGAACACCCAACACACAAACTCCTGCTTGCAACCACAATTCCTGGGCTACAACTCTTTGCATCCCCGATCATTGGCCAGGCTGGTTGGGGCTGGTCCCCCATCCTTGCTCAACACACTTGTGCCCTGCAAATAACACCTAAATGGGACTAATGAATCTTATGAACTGGATCTGTGCTACGTAGCAGTTTATTCTCTTGACAGATATAGAGGCAGGGAATCTAGTTTCCCCCAAGTCCCTGGTAATCCATGTCAGGGTAAATGTCTTGAATCTCACAGCAGAAAGAATTGCTTCATTGTTGGAGCTGTTTCTCTCCTCAAGCAGTCACTAGTTTAGAAATATTATCCCCATACGAAATGACAAAAATATAAGCTACAATGTTGTGCTACCACGAAGCTTTCAAACATGACATTTTGTAATGACAAAAGATTAAAGAGCTCAGGATAACTACTCAATAAACTTTGTGCTGTGTTAAGTTTTAATACCTTGCTGTGAACAATCTCTAAAGATATCCGTAGATATTAGTGAGGCCACTGCAGCATCCTATTTTTTGGCTTTTTGATAGTTTGCCTGTTTTATTGCTCTATAGATTGCATTATTTGCGTTTCCTGGTTGATTTCCTGCTTTGGAATCTTTTCTGGTGGAAAGTGGCTTACAAATGCTTGAAACAAACAAACAAATACTGGCCCATCTGATATTTGTGACCATCATGGGGAAGATCCCCAGATTTCACTGTAAGGTGAGGATTCACAGCAAAACAGAGGTGCTTGCAAAGGCGATTGGGGGGGGCAGGGGGACATTGAGAGGAGCCTGGGGCAGAGCTGTACACAACGGCCATGTGGCTCAAGGGCCAGAAGCTCCTCCTCCACCTCCTCTTGGCACCACTGGAGACTGCTTCAACCCTCCTCCTCTGCGGCCTATGGGGCACAAGCAGTGGTGAACTTGGGTATTATGACGCCCTGTGCAAGGCCAAAATTTGGCGCACCCCCCCAGCCCCCACACTACCTTCCCACTGCCTGGTTTTGGGGAGGAGGCCCTCACACTTCCTTCCCTAAGCTGGGAAAGTGCCAACTAGGCTTTGGGAAGGAGGAGGGAGGAGTCTAGGACCCTGCCAAAGCCTCACACCTCCTTCCCTAACCAGGCTTTGAGGTGGCACCCCCTCGGTTTAGTGCCCAGTGCACACCTCTTGCACAGCCCTAGACCCATGCCTGGCACAAGAAGGGTGAGCTTCACTCTTTTCCTCTCTGCCACAATCCTCACAACAAACAACAAACACAGCTTCCCAAAGGAAAGTTGGAAGCAGTAAGGCATCTTAATGCCAGTTGCTGGAAACTAGAGGAGTGATTACTGCTTGCTGGTTTTCCACAGGCAACTGGTTGCCCATGTTGACAACAGGTTGCTGGATTAGATGAGGCCATTGGCTCTTCTTCTGTTCTCATGTGGCTGAGAAAAGGGCAGACAGTGGAGAAAAATCCCCTTATGTGTGTAAATGAATCACCACTGATCCAGCTTTTCAAGTACAACCCAGTGAACCCGATATATAATAATGGATTGCTTGTGCTGAACGCACTTTTATCTGCGAAAGTACAGAGGTACATCGACTGCCGCAAAGAAAGGAAAGGTGCCATACATTCATCAAACCAGAAATTAATATGATGATTTGAAAAGCATTTTGGAACCAAACATCCAAAAGATCAAAACCAGCTGCTTTTTATGAAGTAATCCTTCAATCAAAGTGTGGATTTGGTGTTCCATGGAGCAGGGAATACATCACAGCCGTCACAGCAGACCTAGCAGGTGCCCATTTAATATTGCTTGGTTGTGCAAAAAAGAAAAAGAAAAGTTTTCATTGCCAAGCTTTCAGATTCAGTTGCAGATTTATTATTCTACGATGATTTATTTCTTAAGTGGATAAAGATTAGTCGGAGCAAATAATGAAAGAATATATGAGAAACAACAAATAAATGAAATGTCAGATGACACAGGCAGTATCAACACACCTGGCTGTAACCATCTCTTCTCTTGCCAAGCAAGCCTAACAATATCTACTTAGAAGTACAGTAGTGTTAGGTCGGTAGCCTAGGTCAGTAAGGTGTGTATTTTCTAGGAAGAAAATATGCCTCCTGGGTGGTGCTTGAAATTTGTTGAATCTCAGTTCATAACTACAGAAACAATGTTCACAGTCAGAATGTGCCTTCAGCTCTCCAACTGCCCGTTCAGGAATGGTCCTTTCAAAATGAAGGAAATAATTGGTCCCAAACCTCTTTCACGCATTGCTAAACCCCCTTAGTGACATTTCAAAAGAAAGAAAGAAAAGAAATTATTGGTTGTTCTTCAAAAATATGATCTCATCATTCATATATATATTATATATAACCAAATGGAGATGAAAGTGATGGAAAGGATACAAAGAACACTTAGACTAGAATCAAGATTAACTTTTTTTATTCAAAACTGAAGGGTTGGGGAGTAGAAGACACTCTTTAATTGCATATTATTGCAATCAATTAACTGCATGTATGTATATGAGTTCCTATTTCTCCAGACATATTTTCCTCTAACAATCTCAAAAATATTTAAAAATAAATTTAATGAAAATTTTAATATACTTAGATGTATCTTATACTGTCCAATTTTCAAAGAATATTTGCTTTTAGGACTTTAAAAAAACCCCAACCTTTGTTTTAAACATAAACTGTTGTTGAACCACAGTATTGCTTGCAGTGCAATGTCAATAAGTGCCTCTTCAGAATGGCATAGTTGTGATTGTGGAACTTGAATCCACCAATCATCTCATTAATTAATCAACTTAATTAATCCAACCCAAACTCCAATTAATGTAATATTCATAGAAGTATATTTTGACAGAAGGGGAAGTTATCCTTCCCCTTTTTTATCCATCGTGAACTTATATCAACTTAATTTGTGTGCTTCTATCTTTCTAATTAAGATTAGACAATAATTTTGCCATTTTTAATTTGCTCTTCTGTCAACATAATAGGAAAAGGATCGAAAAAGTAAATGTGGCTTTAGCATTAAAGGAATTATGACTGATGGAATCCCACACAAAGAGAAAGGGATATTTATATAGGCATTTACATTGTTCTACTAAAGAGGGGTATTTTTTATACAATGATTCATAACTAATTTTTCGATGCCAGCGAAGATAGTAGTATGACAAATTCCTAAATATCTTACTGTTAATTTGTTATTGTATTATTTTTCTAATTCCCACCTTGCTCTTTCTGGAAAGTGTCAAAATTTGAAAACCACCATCTAGTCACTTTGGCCACCTTACTTAAAATGTTGTCCTCAATCTCAGACACTTGGGGTTCCTTGAAAGTTGTGGTTCTCCTTGAATGGAAGGAGCATCTTCCTGGGATCCATACTGGAGGCGGCATTTCTAAGGGTTAGTGAAGAACAAGGAGTCTGCATTGTTTCAAAATGATTCAGAAATAAATCTTTTTAGCTTCAGCTCTTTTGGAAGGTTGGGTCCCATTACACCCACAGTGACCAAAGCCACAACAGACTTGCATGGGTGTACTATCAGCCCTTGGAACTGCTGCTACCATCAGTAGAAAATTTTCAGTTAGGGAGAGATGAATCATCTTTCCATACCTCCCCCCACCAACTACTCTTAAGAAAGCTGTAAATCTGAGCTAGGTGGTAGTACTGGATGGGGGTTAGGGCTCATGGCAAGGCATCAGAATGACCCCATGTCAAACCAGGCCCAAACTACAAAGAGGTCATGGCTCAACTCAACAAAAATTCATAGAAGGTTCTCAAAGAAATCATGAGCTGACCAACCCTTTCTTTTCCTTGAGATACTTGGACTTCCCTAGTTTCCAAGAGTTCCGTACAAGAAGGTACATGGGCATAAAGTGTTTAGAGGGAGAAGGTGCATGTGCAGTGGCCGTGTGACCAATGTCCCAGGCATGCAAGGTGTTCGTGATCCATCCCATAGGTTCCCCCACTGGGCAGAAAGGTCAGCATGGGTCTTCTAAGCATGCAGTCGGAAGCTTTCTTCGTGATCAGGAACAGTGATGATGCAGGGTTCACAATTGCAGGCAGGCTTCTAAACATGTCCAGACAAACACGGGAAGCTACAGGGTAGAGAATGTAGGAATGGGGACTTTGAAAGTAGGTCTGGCGTGCCTGCACCCACCCCTACCACCCTTTGTGCCCAGATTTGCTCTCCTGAACACATAAAGGGGGCTAACAATGCAGTGATAATCACTGCATTAACAGTTATTTGGCCACAGCTACCCAGGCTCACAAGGTGTCATCTGGAACATTAGCCCTGCTAAATGAAAATAAAAGAGAAAGTACTGTGAGAAATCTCAAAGCCTGTGTGTCCTGCAGAGTTGCAATTTCTGAATTGCGTTGACAATGTGCGAACATGAATAGACTGTTTCCTGACACAAGGCCAAGTCTGTTGCAACCCATTTGTCTCTGTGAAGGAGCAATATTGTCACTTGGTGAGTAATCAGTAACGGGACTTGTAATAATGTTTAGAAGCATGATTTATTGGGCGGTGATTTTTGACATCTTATTTTTTACCATTACTGCTTCAAGGGTGGGTGGGGATCAATAGTTTGGCACAATTGCTAAAAGTAACTGGTGGGGTAAGTTCTTCTTGAAGGCTGAGACTGATTGAATTGTATACATAGATTCACAGGTCGTGTCACCAAATTCACAGCAGCAAATGTGTGTTTTCTATTATTAAACAAGTGGAAGAGAACTACCAATTTTTAGGGGAGCAATTTCCACATAATGGTAACCACCAAAAAGACACTATTTTTTCTTTCAACCCAGCAATCTCACTTCAGAAAGTAGGGATATTTTAACTCATACAAGGGATAAAAGGCATAGAGCAATGGCTCTTCCAAGGTTTCTGGACTGTTTCATCTCTGAGTATTGCATACCCTCCAACATTCCTCAGATGAAAATAGGGACATTAAATGCTAAATCAATATCATTGCTTGAGCGTTTCCTCCTGGTCAAGTTATTGGAGGAAACGCACAAAACTGCAGTATTTTAAGCACAGAAATGTTTGAATTTATGTATTGCATTTAGAAAACCCTGAGGGAAAAAGAAAACCCCTAATCAATAAATATAACTAACTATATATGTGTGTAGGGACGCGGGTGGCACTGTGGTCTAAACCACAGAGCCAAGGGCTTGCCGATCAGAAGGTCGGTGGTTCGAATCCCCGCAACAGGGTGAGCTCCTGTTGCTCGGTCCCAGCACCTGCCAACCTAGCAGTTTGAAAGCATGTCAAAGTGCAAGTAGATAAATAGGTACTGCTCCAAGCGGGAAGGTAAACAGCGTTTCCATGTGCTGCTCTGGTTCGCCAGAAGCGGCTTTGTCATGCTGGCCACATGACCCGGAAGCTGTACTCCCTCGGCCAGTAAAGCGAGATGAGCGCTGCAACCCCAGAGTCGTCCGCAACTGGACCTAATGGTCAGGGGTCCCTTTACCTTTATATATGTGTGTGGAAAGACTATTGTCAGAGGGTCGTCGTGGCTACTCTAGAGTAACTCCGTTTGAGACCAGGTTGTCCTTAAAGACTTTTATTATGCAAGATATTTACAGTGCAGAGACAGCTTAAAACATGACCTCTCATCCCGAATCATAATCTGGCAATGGCGTACGTCTGTTCCTACACCAGCAAAGTAGTCGGGGCACCCCAAAACGCTTCCCCCTTGACCTGCGTCGCAGCTCTTTCCTTAACTCTTGCACCAGAAGGAGCGATGCCCTCTCAGTCTCCTCCCTGAGCGGTCGGTGGCAGGGCTCTCCAGCATCCCTGAGCTCCTGCCCACCACTCTCCGCCCCGAGCTTTCCCATTGTTCCTCATGCTGATTTCTCTTTCCCTCCGAGTCTTTCCCCTCCCCTCTGGCTGCTTCAGACCGACTGCTGCTCCCTGTGCTTGGCGAGGTGGCTGTCAGGATGATGGGGGCTGGCTCCCTGTAGGGAGTCACCCTTACATTAATGTAATGTCATCATGCCTTTATGAGGATTTTGGAAGCATTATAACTTTGAACAACCATTATTGTTGCGATAGGACCTTCATGCCTCTCCAGCGCATCTTCTGAATGATACCCGGTATACCTTATGCCCTCTCCAGGCTGATATTGTAGAGTGTCTTCAGCATTCCCCCAGAACAGCTGAGCTTCTGCCTAAGAAGTAATGCTATTTCAAAGTGACCCTTGATGACTTCAGGACAATATCTGCATCCACGAGAGATCAAAGCCACGTTATTTATGCTCCATGTTTCGCCTCTTTGTTTCACCCTTTAAGCTGGCTAGCATGTCACACTCAGAGTGCTGTTCCGCAGCGAAAGGGGGAAATGCTTGCATTTCAACTGAAATATGTGGCAGTCAAAGGAGTTCTTTAGCAGGTAATGAATTTTCACACTGAAAAGAGTAATTGCCAGATAATGGGGAAGACGACCTTTTCATTTAACACATAAAAGGATGTGAACACAAGAGTATAATGTGTAATGGGAGGGGAATGACTTTTACACTCACAAATGAGTCGCAGCCCAATTTATCCAAGCGGCCAACGCAGCTGTGACTTTTTATATTTGATAATGTTTACAGAAATACTGATTAATGCTATTTAAAATTATTAGATGGGTGTCTATCAGGGTCAAGGAGCCTCAGGCCTGTGGTTTCTGGGCCCTCGGGATCTCACACTTTCCCCAAGTCACACTCCTCACTGGCCTTGCCCCACATCCCCCTCCAATGCTTTTTGCCTGGCTGGCTTGCCCCCTCGATCTGTGATAATGCATCTTGTTTGCCTGGGTGGGGGTAGAGAGGGCATGTACATAGCTGGAATGTAGCCTAGCATACCAAAGTAAGAGTCACATCCACCAAAGTAAGAGACACATTCACCTCTTCTTTTTTTGCCTTTGGCCCCAGCTCCCACTATGTTGAAGATATTAAATCTTGTGCAGTTTGCAGCGAGTGGAAGCATAAGAACTGGCTCCCATGGAAATGAAACATTGCCCAGTCCCATAGAAATATTATTTCAACTTTACTGGCAGAACTTTCCTTACAGCTCAGCTGGTTAGAGCGTGGCGCTGATAATGCCAAGGTTGCAAGTATGATCGCTGTCTAAGACAATTGCATATTTCTGCCTTGCAGGGAGTTGGACTAGATCAGGGCATAGCTGCCAAGTCTCCCGTTTTTCGCGGGAAACCCCCAGATTTTAATCCGTTTCCTGCTGTTATCCCGAATAGAAAAAAATCCCGGAAATCCCTCAGATTTCCTACCTGCCAGGGAGGCTCCATTTCGGGTGCTGCTCTGCCCATGTCTGGGCACCGGAAATCGGGCAGCGCCGGCACTGGAAGTTGCTTCTACGCATGTCTGGACATGCGTAGAAGCAACTTCCGGTGCCGCGCCACTGCTGATCCCGCATTTTTCAGCGAAGACTTGGCAGCTATGGATCAGGGGTCGGCAAGATTTACCTCGCCTGGGCTGGTTCACTCCAGCAGAGATCCCTCCGTGGGCTGGAGTGCACACACAGTTTCCAGCATCTGCACAGGCGTAATTTTCGACGTCTGCGACTGCGCATATGTGGTTTTTTGCATCTGCGCATGCACAGATGCAATTTCCAGTGCTGCAGAAGTGAGTCCCCGTGCCACACTGCGCTCAGTTCGGGGGTGGCTCGGTGGCTGGTTATATTACCCCCATGGGCCGCTTGTGGCCCATAGGCCTTCGGTTGCCGACCCCTGGACTAGATGGTGCTCAGGGTCCCTTCCAATTCCACAATTCTATGATTCTATGAAAACATAATTAAAATATCCATGGTAAAGCCCACCGTGACTTGAGCACCAGCTTTTAGTTAGCATTGTGGTGAGGTGGGCACAGTGCAAGCACTCCGGCCGGAATGCCGAATTGGCTCCGCTGACGCACCATGCAATTCTCACTGCCACCTCTCCCCTTTCCTCTCCTTCCCAGAACACAGTGGCAACACAACCGGAGGGAGAACAAGTGAGTGGCGCATTCCTACCACACCATCTGCTGCTGGTCTGGAGTTGGGATTCCTGTGCATAAATTTTAACATCCTGTCTCAACAATGAATGTTGAGTCAATAAATGTTGGGTCAATAAATGTCGGCACTGTCCCTGTTTGTGATTACCAGTCACACAAATGAGTTCCCAGTTCAAAGGATATAATGTACAGCGTGCTGATTTTATTACTTTGGCAGCTATATGACTTTTTATTATGATTTAATCAGGGGAAATAGAATTTTCTATGAATCCTGAATTTTCTGGGTGTTTCTGCAGGTTCAGCTTGACTGGGACCATTCCAGAGAAATGGAAGAATGTGATTAGGTAGAGTGTGTTTGTTTTTGAATTCAGAGCAAAGTTTTCTTCTATATTTGTGCCAGAGAATGTCATGGTCTTGACCTATAAATTAACACAATTGGGCAAAGTGTGTTCTCTCTCTCTCTCTCTCTCTCTCTCTCTCTCTCTCTCTCACACACACACACACACACACACTCATGTCTGTTAGGACCTTCCTGGTTGAAATCAAATGATGTAACCAGCAGCATCCTTGCCAGATGAACTTGCCACTAAGAAACAAGAACAGAATTGCTAATAATGCAAATATAACATTTTTGTCAGCTGCATTTCCATTTTAGCTTTGTATTTGACGGCTGACAAAACAATAAGAGCCTCATTATACCTATAAGATATATACACTGCGTGGGGAAATATCCATCTAAAATGCATAATGTAAACAAGTGTTATTGACATTTTAGGCTAAAAAAGGAAGAGCAATCTCCAGTGGGTTATTTTGTACATTATTGCAGTTTAGGTGAATACCAAAAGAAAAAAAGAAAATGTCCACTAAGAAGAGCTAAGACCACAATTAAAAAGTCTGAATGCTGACTTTTGGAAATGATTTCTGGCTGCCATTTCTAAGGATTGGTTCACATATAACATCAGGTGGTGTCAGGTATGTAGGTATGTATGTATAAGCTGTCACAGTTCAGCCACCTGCTCATCTCTGCCAAGATAAATTTTTACCTCTCAAATATGGTACTTTTAAAAAGAGTTTATTCACACATTCAGTTGTGAATCATCTTGGGTGATTGTCAGCTAAGTTATACTCAGAGTAAACGTACTGGAATCAATGGACCTAACTTAAATGGGTCTCGTCTGAGTAAAACTTGATTGACTACTACACCTGGTGTTTTGTAAGCAATCAAATGACTTTTATGCACAATGAACCAAAGGACCAACATGTTACAGCTTACGTGACTTTACCATCTCAGATGTTCTTCCATTCAACTTTCAAATAAGACAAGAGCGTTATTGGTAGACTGTTCTCTCAGTTTATTATAGTCCCACAGTGACAAAACTCATCTGTGCTAAGCCAATGGAATATTATGGTTATGATTATGTTGAATTCTGTGGTGATCACTGGCTAGATAAAGTCTTTTCAGAGAGTTTAAAGTAATATTTATTCTACTATCATCTCCCATAGCCAGGTATTGTACTGCTTCGACACCCTGCCAAAATCTGTTTGATCAATATAAATATCTGTCTCTTTAAGACAAGCTCTGCTACAGCACAAAACTGTACCTGTCTGAGCTCAGAAGCAAGACCCACTGTGTTCAGTGGAGTTAACTTCTAGGTAAATGGTAAGCCTAAGACTGCAATCATAACCCACTGACCTCTATGGGACGTATTGCTGAATAAGAGATAAGAAGGATTGTGCTGTTATTCATAAACTCCACTGAAATTCAGACACATTCAACTATATGATTACAATTCATTTTTTCATGGCTTTTTTTTTTTTGCTGGATTCCACCTGTTGTGTGTGTGTGTGGTGCAAAGAAAAATTTAACCTGTTGTTGACATTTGAATACAAAATTTTAAAATGCTTAACTTTATTAAACATCCACATTATAGTTTAATTGGGAAATCGTGTATAACACAATCTTCTTTCCGTAGTTTACTATATTTCTTTCTTGCCCTTAGTTCTACCTCCTTTATCCTGCCAGCTCTTTCCATCTGGTCAGGAAGCAAAATTACAGTAATTGATTCTTGTGTCCTTTGCAAAGAATTATGTTTCCCTCTGATCAGAGGGAAAGATTGTGATTTTCTCCCCCTCAAAACCTTTACGGCCGCAAAGCTGGGAAGCTAAGATTTGATCTTATTTCGATGCATCTGGAAATGATAGGGTGAATCTTCTTGTCAAAAACAAGAAGACTTTATGATGCATCATTTTCAAATGAGATTTTCTTTTCTAAGGAAGTTAGCCCAAGGTTTTCAGTGCTAAGGGACTCCCACTAAAATTAGTGGAGTCCTGGAAGAGGACAAAGCTACCATTTCAGCAAAATAGATATAGTGGTATATCTACTCCCAGTATAAGGTGCAGTATGCTTCTGAATACCAGTTGTTGGAAACTGGTAACTAGGGCTGCCATTATGTACAAATTTTCCCGGCTATTACCAGGATTTCAAAGGTAGAATTGACATTCGGGGGGATTTCTGAACTGTGGCGCTTGGTCCTGGATCTTACGCAAGTCAATCGAAAAATCACATTTTTGGGCCCTTTAAAACACACACACACACACACAGCTGAACAACTTTGGAGTTTTCCTAAAAACCTGGTTCTTACTTTTTGAAATGTGGCACTGTAGTTTATAAAGGGTTCTAAGAGTTGCTGGGAATGCCCCTGTTCCTCTGAAACAGCTACAGTTTCAAATTTAACCAGGAAGAGGAATTGATGGTTAAAGTACTCTGAAAATTTTAGAACTATGAGGTAATATCATATAAAGAAAATGCCAGGGTGAGGATACGGGAAAGCAGGAGGGAAGTTGACAATTCAATGATAGGTCTGCCTTCCAATTCTTGGCTAGAATCTCACCCAACACTTTCCTCTCACAATGCTTTGAAGGAGAGATGATGATTTTATAAAAACCTTTTTCCCAGTGCCTTTTTTATCGCTCTTTGGCTTGTTCTCTGAACCGTACAAAGAGTTTGTTGGTGATACTTTGATTCAGCTTGTCTCTTGCATGTGTCCTTAACCCAGACTTTATACCTGTTTGTTTTCTCTCAGTTCTTTTCCATCCTTCCTAATCTATCCCAATCTCAACAGCTGAGTCCTAAGCTTCTTTGAGGCTTTAAAGGTAAGTACCAGCAATGTGAACTGGGGTTGGAGGTGAATAGACTAGTGGGATTATTTCAAAATTGATGTCATATCTATAAATCAATACCCCAGTGGCTGCATTCTACACCAGCTAAGTCTTGAGGAAAGCATGGCTGTGAACCTCTGACGCCTATAGCCAACTGCTGTTTAGAAATTCAGAAGTGACCACAAGCATGGGTGTTCAGAAGAGCCCCTTCTCCATGACCAGCATACAGTGTTGTCTCGGACCCATTTAGCCCACATTGTCTTTCTACTGGTGATCAACCATGTACTTTGGAAGCTCATAAGAAAGGACAAGTACCATTGGCCATCTTCTTTGGATGACCCCAAACATCAAGCATGCAGAGGTATAGCACAGTGAAACGTGGAGCCCTGTTTCACATTTATGGCTAATAGCAGTTGATATACTCATTGTTCATGAATTTGTTCAATCTTTCCAAAAAGATATCTAAGCTAAGGGCTATCACCACCACCATCAACCTACACAGACTGAAAATTATGCATCCTTCCTTAGGAGAAAGGATGATTCAATTACTTGTTGAAACAACTTATATCGGAGGCATGATAAGCATTAAAGAGGGCAGTGGAATGAAAACATTAACATGATTAATATTGTTTTATTTAACTATACCACATGTCAAGAAGCTCGTAGTAAGATATTTACAGTTCCTCTCCAGTCTCTGAGCCATGGAAATGCATGTGCAAAGCTATCAAGCCGTGACAAACTAGTTATAAAGCCATTCTCAAAAGGGCAAGTTCTCTGAGAGACTGCAACCCTTAAAAATTTATTCAGGTGCCCTCATTTCCTATCATCATTATCTAGCACAGGGCTATAAAAATGGATCACAATGCTAATAAAACAAAATGACTACATGCTGTTTATCTAAGGTGGTCATAAAATCTAGCCAAGTGAATTAATTCCCCTGATAACACAATAATTTAAGACCAAAAGGGACGTTCGGGATTTTGACAGTCAACTGAAGAACAGGGGCCAAACCGGAACTTGTCAATGGCTTTAAGCTGCTGGTAGGAATAAAACTGCAGGAAGAGTTTGGTTTGGTTTTAAACTTTTCTGAAAGACTGTGGCTGCATATGTCACTATATATTTAAAGCAGTACTATACCACTTTAAACATCTGTGGATCCCTCCAAAGAATCCTGGGATCTGTAGGCTGGCAAGGATGCTAAGAGTCCTTCCCCTCACAGATCCGCAATTCCCAGGAAGAGGGCTCAACAGTTAAACTGCCATGTGTATGTATATGCATGCCCATAAGTCTGGTAATAGTACACTGAGGTCTCTCTCTCCCCCGCCCCTGAACTTCACACAATGTTAGGGAGTAGATTTGTATAATACTTACCTTCTTCTCCCACCTGAAGAACAGAGGCATAATGTTGGTGGGAGTCCTGCAAGTTACTTAAACAACTCAGTGGCTGAGCAACTCTCTCCCAGCCAATGACCCCAGTGTTTCACATCATGTGATTATTCTGTAGGAACAGCTGTTTTGCAAGTTACAGTGTTCCTCTTAATCAGACTCTCGTGCTATTTGACTAGGGCTGCAGAGACACGGAGAGTACAGAGCAACGCAGGATAATTAAGAGTCATGTTTAATTAAATTCAGCCTTGCAAAAAAAAAAAGGCTGTGGGTTTATTAGCCCACAGAAACCATTATCCTGGGCCAAATTGACGAGACACCAATCATACAATTCATTAGCTATGGTTTCAGAAATGCAACCTTCAGAAAGTGAAATTAGATTGATGCTACAGCATTCTCTGCAAACAAGAATTGCGGCCATCTATTAAAGACTGATCCTCAGATGGAGGCTTGATATCCAAGCTTTCAAATCTGCCAACATGAAAGAATTTAGAGGAGCATATTGTCATTCCAAATCCACTCTGATCAAAATGAGATGGAGATCTAAGTACCTAGGAGTGCTGCATCGTTGTTCCAGAGTTTCTCTTACGCCTCATTGTGGCCTCATGTGTACATTAAAGAAAATCTGTGACAGTACAACATAATGGCAATATCCCACTATCACAAATGTCAGCACAGTGGTAGCATTTTGAAGGTTCTATAAAATTCTGCTGTTGAAAACAGCAACAAAATATTTTCCTTGCAATGTCAGGCACCACTGGATTTAAGCAATGGCTGATGAAACCGACTTTGGTGGTAGGCGGAACTTCACAATGCCATTTACAAAACCATCTTCTGTTCCTGCAGACCTGAGAGTCAGGCAGAACTCTAACTTTGGCATTTAGCATTGTGTCGAGAAATTACAATGTGGACAGTGTACGGAAGGTCATAAGTTTAGCCTGAGCATGCAACCCTAAGCATACTTACTATAGTGTCGGCCACATTGAACCCAGTGAAACTTAGTTCTGAGTGAACATGCATAGGACTGCATTGCCGCTATCTTCTTATTTCTCAACCATTTTCACCTGGTCTTTTAACCCATCCCCTGTAGTACATAAGGCTGCAAGTGGGGGGGGGGAATGAAATGGATAAGGGGAACTGAAGGCTGAGAGAAGTTGTGGTGATAACTTCATTTCCCATTTTGGCACTGAATGCTGAAAATGCAGGAGGAACTTCTTCTAGTTTTCTTCATTTCCTTCCATGCAGAGAAGGGAGAACCAGATGTTGTGGACTACAGCTCCCATCAGTCCTAGTCAAGATGACAATGACAAAGCTGTTAATGGAAATTGTAGTCCAAAACATCTGGACAGTACCACATTGGCTAGCCCTGCCATAGAGTTCATCATGTACCAGAATCACTACTTTCAAAGACCTTCCTGTTTGTCCAGGCAACTTAGATCACATTTTAGGTGGAATTTTGTATTACTTTACACTCTTTAGGCTCTATGCATTAGCCTGCTTCATACCTTGCTTCATATTGTCAGGATTATTTGGTGGTTTTTAATACTGTATTGTATGGATAGTTGTATTCTCACTTTTTACATTTCCATAGAGACTTTTTTGTGAATAGGAGTTAAGAATGATTGTAAATAACTACCTAAGCAAATAAAAGCTAAAAATTCAAGAAAGGCACCTATAAATTTCCTGCCAGAAACTACTCCCCCAGGAACCCATAAAGTTCACTTGGAAGTAAGTGCCACTGAAAGAGGGGCAGATGAATCTGTCAGTTTCCGTTTATCTCAATGTCTCAATTTTCCATCCTCAGTTTAGTTTGCCACATTGCTACATCAGTTTGCAATCAAAACTAAAAATCAAAGTCCTACTGAAAATTCATCAGAATTTCAGTGCAAATGTTACTGAGTAAACACATTCTTATACACAACTTTGCCTTTAAAAGTGCATTTTTGCATGCCATTTTCACTTATATGCATTTATGAACATTTCTGACTAATAAAGTTATTTCTTAAATATGAAATTAAATGTTGATGTTTTTATTGTTTAGTTACCTTGAAATATTATGTAAGTAATTCATGAAAGGAATGAAACAATAGAGATACACGTTTTTTGTGCAAAGTTTTACAACTTTTTTGAAAGTGTACATTTTCTGTGTTTCATCTCATCTAGTGCAAATTGCATAGGGTTGCATTAAGGTGTGCACTGAACTAAATGCTTTCCCCTATCCCTGCGCTGAAATCCATAGAACTTCTTTCTATGCAACACGGGAAACTCCAGCATATTTATTAGGCACAAGTATCAATGAAATCAATGGGATTTCTAAGTAAACTTGTTTAAGCTTGGGATGTAGATATATTTCAACTGTGCAAGTGTGGCATCAAGCAAACCACGAATGCTATACTCTGCCAGCATGTCAGCTGTTACAAACAGTGACAGTTGCCTTAATCTATCTCATTTGGATGAAACACAAGGCATCAACAAACCTTGTGTCCTGTACTGTATTACTTTTCTCTGGCAAGCTCTGCACTTTTAACACTGGCTGGGGTGAGGCACTTAATTGAATAGAATCTAGTGATGGAGAGGATGCGATATTTTGTAAACTGAGCTGACATTTTGCAATTGGTGGGGAAGATGCTTCCAATAAAACAGGATCCTGGCACTGGAAATCAATAGAAGAAAAATGTGAGTAGCATGAAAATTGTGTGGTGCACAGAAGTATATCTGATTTCTATTGAAAATGGAAGGCAAATCATTACTCTGAGTATGAAACTGTCATAGCGCCGGTTGAACTGCTTTAGGCCAATGAAGGTGATGTTTTGGGTTTCCTTAACTTACTCTATATTTCCTAAGATAGAGCTCTCCTCTATGTAGATGATACAAGGGATACCATTAAAGTGGTATGGGCAAAGGTCAAGTGAGCACCTTCACCCTGCTGTCAGCTACTGCCAACTAGTCACTTCATAGAAAATATGAGATTTGAAATGGGTTCCTAGTTTGTAGGTCAGCCACTCAGCCACTCTAGTGCAGTAGCCCTTAGGTGAGTAAGCATAAAACATCACTTTATACAAATATTCAAAATGGAAGATTGCAAAACTCAATGGGAGGAGTTAAGAGCGCAATTAACTTTCCCCATCCAAGTATAAAATAAAAATACTGTATGAACAATAGATAGGTAAATGCACGATGACTTTTCAATAGCATTCAGTTCGTTTCTGGGTGTAAATTCCTCCCCCTTGCTCAATGTTCATATTACTGATATGATGTGCTTCGCATTTGTGAACAGACTCCGGTCATCTGGAATCCCTTCAAAGCTGGTCTGTGTGTTTGATGTGTCAGAACTGTCTAAGGCAAAATTTGACAAAACAGGATGAATTTCTCTCTCTCTCACACACACACACACACAAAGAGAGAGAGAGAGAGAGAGAGAGAGAGAGAGAGAGAGAGAGAGAGAGAGAGAGAGAGAGAGATCCAGGTGCCATTATTAGTGATTGAGCACATATCAAGGCTGCTGAAATGAAATTCTGTTGCAGACAAAAAAAAAATATGAATTATTTCCTTTTTTCCCCATCCTTGATTTGGAATATCACATATTTCTTCATGCATGTTCAAAAGAAATTGAACCCTTCCATTACTGATTCCATTCTTCCCTAGAGAAACACTTAGATGATTTGCAATGTCCACTTCATTTACTTGAAAGGTCAAAGATGAAATGAATGCTACACCTTCAGTGATATTATGAATTACACCAATTAAATCAGATGATTAACACACTGCTAAATAGCAAAAAGGAATAAAAACAGACTTCAATGGAGTGAGAGGATAAAATTATGGCTTGTGTAAGGGGGCTAATTTTTTAACCCATGAAGGTAAACAATACAGTTATAAACCCCTTTGTATTGAATATGCTCATGATATGGAAAACATGGAGAGATAAAACTGGCCCCACCCATTCTTCATTAATACATATTTTTTTTAAAAAAAATCAGCCTGTATTTAGAGATGCAGATAATTTTTCTCAGTTCAAGGAATGGGAATGAAAAAGGATATATTATATTATAAGGAGAGAATCTTCTCGCACATGAACAACTTGGGACACAAATCCAGGGCACTGGGATCAACTTGGGTTACTTTTAAACAGGATTAGACATTTCATGAAATATAAGGCTATCAATGGCTACTAGCCATAATGGATACGTTCTACTTCCGATGTTTAATGAAGTTTACCTCTACATACTACGGTAGTTGTTGGGAATCACAAGCAGAGAGAGTGCCATTGTTGCCTTATGATCTTGCTTGTGGGCTCCTCATAGGCATCTGGTTAGGCCCTGTGAGAACTGGATGCTGAAGAAGATGAACTCGGGTATTTTTCTTATGTATATGCATACACAGATTGGCAATGGAAGATGCCTATGGGAAGATAACTCGATCGAATGTTCGAGTCTAGAGTACTCATCGCCATCTTCAAGAAAAAGTTTCATTAATGTTGATGATTTGTTTAGTATTTAAGGAATAAATTTGTTTTGTTTTAATTTTAAAATGGCAGAATAATAATGATAATCCAATAGCATCATTCTCTCAGGCATAACTTTATAATTGCTATCCCTAAACCGTGTCCACCAACCTCGCCCACGGTTGGCCGCAACTGCGGGTATTATTTTTATACCTGTCCAGTACATATCAAAGAATATTTTCCGAAGCTAAATTTACTGTCAGGGTTTTAGCTGTCTGTCAGCCCCTTATATAATTTGTTTTCAACGCTATGCTTAATTCAAGGTCAAGGCTCGACCATATGTTCCTCTCATGCTTCCTCCCTACAGGTGCCCTCCCTGTTCACTCAAATAGCAATCTTCATGGAGATTAATTTAGCAGGTATATAGTAATCTCTCCATAAAATATTATCTGGGATTAGCTGAGATTGTAATATCCACATAATAAATTACATTGGATTTGGACCAAATCAGAAGATTTCACTTGCTCATACACTCACTCGCAATCTCTCTCTGTGTGTGTTTAAAAAACAATAACTGAGTACCAGCCAACCTGGTTACTGACCATGCCAGTCTTTTTCTATAATGCAATAAAAAATAAACATGTTTAAGAGTTAACCATTATAGGAGAACCTCAGAACTAGGTCTGTTTTTTCAGAAGTTATAGATGCTAACACACCTGTGTAATTCATGTTGTCATAAATGTGCAATACCAGTTTGGAATCTGAAATTGATATTACAAGCTTCGTGTTTGAAGGGAACTCCCTGCTCAGCCCCAACACTACTCATTCCTCTCCCACTGCTTACTTTGACAATGGATGGGCTCCTTCTTTAATGAACATGCTGCCTCTTGGCCAGCCCCTCCACAAGCAGCAAAGGTTCCCCAGTGCCTTGAAAAAGAGGAAGGGGGACCATTTTCAGCACATTCCTATATAAATTCCTTTACATACTAATAGTAACACCTTGAACTTGGCCCTATAGCAAATCATCAACCAGTGCAGGTCCTTGAGCAGAGGTGTTGCATGCTGTCAGCAATTGCGCCGCAGCATTCTGCACTCAGTGCAGCTTCCAGATCAAGCACAAAGGAAGAGTCCATTGCAGTAATCCAATCCTGAGGTAACCAATGCACAAACTACCATGGGCAAGCTTTCCCTATACAGGAAGAGTCATAGCTGTCATCCCAGTCACAGCTGGTAATTTTCTTTTGTGTACAGACCAAATGAGCTAAACACTTTTCTCATTTACATGACCAAAACTGTGCCTTGCATCTTGTCTAATGGCTGCTTAAGAGTGAATTCTGAAAGACAGATTATGTGGCTCCTTTCTAGTAACGGCTCCTGCCAAATGTCCTTGTTCTGTGGGGACTTTCATTAGTGTGCACCCTGATCTTGTCCTCCAAACCCTCATTGCTTTCGACAAGCATGGATTTAATTGAAAGAATATCAAGCTGTGACAGTGGCTCAGGTGTGAAGGCTGTCTTCCTTAGAAGATTAAATCCAGGCTAATGACTGAGATTTTTTTCCCATTTCTCATTTAGATAAGATTTAATACTGCCTATTAATTACTATTCTAGACTGGCTGCTCTCTAGAATGTTCACACATCAGAAATGTATTTATGGGAGTGCAAACGGGACAAATGGGACAATTGCCCAGGGCAGAGAATTTGAGGAGGCAGCGTTTGTAAGACCAGCAGGGAGCTTAGACTCTTAGCTTTCATTTTTAAAAGTTCATACATGTTGGGGGAAACACCTAAACCTAAATATGAGCTGCCATCCCACCCTGGCAGTTTCTGTGAAATGGGGTAGCCTAACTTGGCTTCTCTACAATCCCACCACTGAGATGCGTCAGAGCTGCAGGCTGAGGGAACTGCATCTAAAGGTCACCTGAGCTAAAACGGAAAGATGCTGCATCTCTGCTACCACACCAAAGCCTCAATTAACGGGGTCACACAGTGATGGCTTCCAGCAACATCTCACCACAAGCCACCATCATTGTGCAACCCCATCAATGACAGAAGGGGTGGGTGAGACATCAATGGGTACTGCCTTATGTACCGGTTGGCCCTGAATGGGCCATCCTGAGTGATGTTGGGTGGGTGGGGGAGGGAGAGAGGGATTGTGGTATGTATAGAATAGTTTCCTTCCCACATCCTAGTGAGATTTTAATTTGGCAAATTGATATCCAGCCCTTCGTCCCTAAAAGGGAGCCCAGGGTTGTTAATAGCCTTAAACGAAAGCAATGCACCACGAAATGATTAAAGCATGAATCAAAACATCACTAGAATGACTGCAGCTAATACCGCCAATGGATTATTTATTTACTTGGCTTGTTACCCAGAGGTATTCAGGTGACTTGCAAAGGCCTTATACCCAACCATGTCCCAAAGGCTTGGACTAAGATTCTACTTGAACATGGTCAAGATGTGTGTGGTGAAGCACACCTGTAATTATTCTTTTATTATAATTTATTAAAATGTATACAGCCCTTCACCCAAAGATATCAGGGTAGTCCGTATAATTGGAGATGGAGGAGGCAGTTAAAGGGCGGGGGAGCCATAAATCTGTTATAAGAAGATCGTTAATATTTGTTTTGGGCTGATCTCCGTCTGGAAAAACTGTGACCCTGCAATTGGTGGATTTATGGAGCAGAAGCCGGAATACGACATTTGAGATCTGCAAGATGGCGTCTGCTCGTGTTTGAATGTCGGAGCGGCCGGGGAAACATTCCAGTTTGCAAAAGAAGGATTTATGGGGAGGCTGGACTGGACAAAAAATCCACACAGGAAGAGTGACTTTGTGTTAAATCTCGTTTGATAGTTATCTCAGAAGCTGTGATAAAGAAGAAGATTAAAACAAGAAAGAACTGTTGGAAAAGATCGGGAATATAATGGAGTATAATGATAAGATTTTGAAATTTGGACTAGGATGGCAGCAAGTATTGTTATCCAGAATCTCCAGAATTTGAAGCATGGGAAGTAAAAAAAAATGAATTATGATTTGGCATAATATTTGGTTTAATTTATATGCATTTGTATAATTTGGAATAATTGACATGCTATAATTGGTTTGTAATTGGAAAATTTAATTAAAAAGTGTTTAAAAAAACCAAAGATATCAGGGTAGTTCACAGCATATATGTGTGTGTGCGCGCGCATGTGTGAACGTGTGTGAACGTGACTCACACACACACACGTGTGCACACCACTACACATAAAAAACAAAGCAGAACTGTAGCAGATAAAGATGAAATCCCCTGTCTCAATTCATGGTTCAGGTGGTATACCTGAAACCAGATTTAATGTGTTGCCCTTCGCCCTGTTGCTAGGCAGGTATGAGGGTAAACCGCATGAGTCACGTGTTTGCCCATGTGGCTCATCAGAAGTGGAAACAAATTTGCATGTTTTGCTGCACTGCAGTTTCTACGAGGATCTACGCCTGACCTTTATCACCCCAGCCTTACAAAAGCTTAAAAATGAACCAGAATCCCAACGTCTGAGAGCCTTGGTAGAAGACAAGGTCCCTGAAATTACGATCAATGTTGCCAAATTCTGTGTCTCTGCCATCCGACGCAGGAAACAAGAGCTTTCCAAAGTCAATACGCAGGTGAATGCGAATATCTAATTTTATCTATGTTATGGCCTAATTTGTATTGAAATTGTCCTCTGTTTATTTCTGTGTTATCCTTTGTTGAATAGCTGTATGAGTTGATTTGGTCAGTGACCGTTTAATAAATTTTGATTTGGTATACCTGAAATTCTTGATAACTCAGAGGTTTCACAGTGGGGTCAGTCTTGGTCAGCAATGGCCACTTTGAGGTCAGCAACAGTGTGTTTGAAAGACCATCCATAATCTGATCATGGATGGGTGAAGTCTTACTCAGAGCCAACCTGGCATTCAGCAACAGCAGCCACCACAGACAACCCCAATTCCCCAGGTTAGAGGAGGGGCTGGCACTTGGCACAGTCACTAACGGCCTGTGCCATATTCCCCTTACCTGGCCTGCCCCACAGCATGTTTCCCCCTACCATGAACCATTGCTATGGGCCCCTTCCGCTCAGTTGGGATTGGGCTGTGGAGAAGCCTCTTCTAATAAAAGGCTAAGAGCTATTTAAAACTCCTTAGGAAAGAAGCAGAATGGTTTCTGAGGCTTCGTTCAATAGTTCCTAAGGGTTCAACGAGAATATAGATTACATGCCTTTTTTCAGAATAAGGACATGCACAGAGCAATTTTGATCATCAGTCTGTGTCAGATCAGCGTTTTAAGTTTCTTGTGCAGTGAAGTCCTCCCAGCCGTTAAGAGTTCTGAATTTTGGGGTGCTGTCATTGTTAGGCATAAAGGTAAAACAGGAAGCAGTTTCCACAATGCATTGTAGACAGTAATATTGGCATTTATATAATAGTGAGAACTCTCATTATTTTACTCATTATATATTTAAGTTACAACAGGATTCACCCCAATAGTGCTTTTTTGCATTAAAAAAGTGAGAGGCGGGTGTTTTAGGAAATGATCTAATACATCCCAAGTTAGGTTGGCTACATTTTAGACTATGTCTTCTACAGCATGCATTCTACTTAGGAGTAAAAATAAGTTTAGTGTTTTATGATATGGAAGCTAGGACATCTCTATGTGAGGTTGTTCACTGAAGCAAGGCAGTGTGAGCTTATAATGCCAATCTCGGGTTGACTGCACTGGCTGCCAATTAGTTTCTGGGACCAATTCAAATTGCTGGTTTTGACCTATAAAGCCTTAAATGGCTCAGGACCGCAATACCTCAAGGACTGCCTCTCCCCAGGACCCTGCAATCATCATCTGAGGCTCTTCTTCATATGTCTTCTCTGGAAGAGTTCAAGAGGGCAGCAACATAAGAGCTGGCCTTTTCTGTAGTGGCTCCCCTCTTATGGAATGTTCTCCCCAGAAAGGCTCGCCTGGTGCCTTCATTACATATCTTTAGGCACCAGGCAAGAACATTCCTGTTCTTCCAGGCTTGGCTAATTAAACAATCTATGGCCTTTTAAACTGTGAAGGGGCATTGTTTTTGTTTGTTACTATGTTTTGCATTTTTGTGTTTTCATATTTGTAAGCTTCCCTGTAATCCTTGGATGAAGGACGATATAATAATAATAATAATAATAATAATAATAATAATAATAATAATAGGTGTTAATTTTTATAATAAAAAAGTGAAAATAAAAGTGAAGAGTCCAAGCTGTCTGCTGGGAATGAACATGAAGATGAACTAGAAATCCACCACAAAATGAACTTAATTCACCTTTAGTTCACCTAGCAATTATGGGACCTACTTTCAGGCATAGTTCAGAATTTGCCTTAACTAGTTCAGTAAACTTTGTTCAGCCAAACTAGTTCATTCCAAGCACTGGGTATTATAGTGTCCTGGCATGACTATGAATATTCTATAGCAGGCAGAACGAGAATGTCGGTGAGCGTATGGAATGGGGATGTTAAAACTCTCCAGTCTGTGTTTTCTTTTGAAAGTCTGAGCCTAGATATGTGTTACTGCTGACGTGCTTAGGTATATAATAGTCTCCTGCTTTGTTCTTTCTGTCTTTGTTCTTGCTATTTCTTTCTTTTGCTGTAAGGCTATATGAAGAGACTATACCTCTTGCGTTCTAAAATCTGTGTTGCACAAGCTCCTTTCCAGATGTTGCTGTGCCTGAAGAATGAATACACTGGTGCTGTTGGGTGGCATGGCAGCAGATCTGCCATGCACAAAGACCCCCATACACAAAGACCCCAATGGATGCACAAAGACCCCTAGGACACTTTCATTATAATGTCTGAACAAATTATTTGTGGTTTTTTTTAAAATAATTTTTATTAATTTTACAGACAAAACTAAACAAACTAAACAAACTACACAAACATACAAGCATACAATATAACACTGTCCCTTCGTTTTCCCTCCACCCACTGGTTCACCTCTGCCACCAGTGAAACCCGTGTGCTTTGAGAATCAAAGGGGTCCATTGTAAGTTGGGTTTAGCCTCCCCCCTCCCCCCTCCCCCCTCTCCCCCCCCTGCCACTGAAAGGACAGGAGTGGAGGAGCTCTGAGGATTGGTTTCCCCCAACTCTTTCATAAGTATACATTAACAAGTACAAACATAATAGGGGAGAATTTTCACTCCCCAATTCTTATTACCTTAACCTTATACTTGTGACTTCCTCGATAGTCTTCCTCCTGGTTTTCCTTAAACAAAATCTAAAATTTATGGCGGGTTTTCTATTTCAGTTTAAAATCCTTTTCTTATAATATTGACTCAACCCTCCTCCTTTTCCATGCTGCCCTCCCACAGACCCCCTCCTGCCACAAGAGGAACCCGTGGGGCACAGCATTTCCAAGGTTCCATTAAATCCCCTCCTCACACCTCTGAGCACCTCCTGCCACTGAGTATCTCAGAGTAAGGAAAGGAGAGTAGACAGCTTTCTGCCTAAACCTAACTTAACTTACAAAAATTTACATTAACTTAAATTCTTTCCTAAGCCGTTCTTATAATTCCCTCCAGAAAGCACAACTTTTTCCATTCATATTTACACTCCATCTCCTCTCCCTAAGTCTTTCCCCCCAATTGGATCAGCATTTCCATTAAACAAGCCAAAATTTCAAAAACCGTCTCTCAAATGCTAAAAACAAGGTCCTTTGACTAGAATATTCACCCCCACACCCATTCTTTCCCATATCCATCTCCAGGCCCTTGTCCCCCCCCTGCCCCTGTCTTTCCCATTCCTCCCTAACATCACCCCACATTTCAACCCCTCCAGGATCTTCAAGTCCATCAATCCTCAAATTCCTTTGCTTCTCATTTTCTTGCTCTGCTTGATTTTCTTCCTTTTGAGGTCCATGCTTTGCTTCATCCCAAACATATTTTTTAAAGTCCAAGTCCTCTTTAAGATTTTCATCTAATTGTTTCTCCTGACATCCAGATTCAGTCTCCACAGTCTCCAAAATCAAAGTTTCCTCTAAATCCTGGACTTGGACTTCATCCTCATCTGCTGGTAAATTGGGATGCTGCCGTTCCTTGTAGATATCCTCCCATATTTGTAGATAGTTTAGCACAGCCTCCTGGAAGGCTCGAGAGTACTTTGTTTTCATATTTCTCCTGACCGCAGACAAACAGGAGGTGGAGAACAAAGAGGTGCTGGAAAATTCCTTTCTCAGACGGTCGACTCCATCTTGGCTGTTCTTTTCCTTTGTCTTTTAACTCAATCACAACTCCATTCTTGATTCCAATATTAAATACCACATTTTCAGTCAATTTTTACTGATTATAACAGTGCAGTAAATCCACCCGGTCTTTTGACAGCTTGACATCTTTTGACAGCTGTCAAAACGCCCTCCCCCTTAATAATGCTGTACCTCAAGGGGTGCCGGACTCGGGAATTGAGAGGGTTCAAAAAGGTCTTTCTTTCTCTCGGGTCCACAGTCCCAAATGTCTTTTGTCGTTCAGCTTAAGATTATTTAAAGCGCCTCCCAGTTTTCCATTAGGAAGAGACCGACTTCCGTTTCTTTAGAGTCTCTCCTGTTTTTCCAATTAACGAATTTGAAGTCCGTAATCGCAGTTCCACTTACTTTTTGGAAGTTTCAATTAGTTCGGAAGAATCTGCCGCTTGCCGGGTCAGGACTCGGAGCTTCACTTCTCGGAGGTAAGATATAGCCCAAAATGGCTCCCGCGGTTCCACCCCGCCGGCTCTCGATCGCTCTATTGAGCTCTCGGGCAGCGGGGGATCCGCAAAAAACGGAGCAACCGCTGGGCACGTGAGTCACCGGGACTCTCTACCCGGTGTTTTTACGGGGAATCCGCTCGCTCTGCGAACCTCCACCCCCTCCGCGAAGCCAGGGACATCGGCACGCGAGGTCCCTGCGTCCTTCTCTCCGCCGCGACAGACCGGAAGTCCTGAACAAATTATTTGTGTGTGTAGCCAAACTTATTGGGATTTTGTCCAGACTTCTAATGAATTGGGATTTTGTTCAGACATTCTAATGCAGGCATCAGCAACCTCCGGCCCATGGGCCGGACGTGGCCCACGGAGGCCGTTTATCCGACCCACGAGCCGCCCAGTCACCAAGCCGCCCTCTCAGCAAGTCCCCGCGCCCCGCTGCGCTAAACCAGCACAGTGCAGCATGGGGACTTGCTAAGTGGTGCCAAAAATGGCACCTGCGCAGTGCACACAAGCAGATGCCACAAACAGCATCTGGGCATGCCCAGATGCCGGAAATCACTTCTGCACATGTGCCGCGGTGCCCATGCCCAGACGCCCAAAATCGCTTCTCTGCATGTCTGGGCATGCGCAGAAGCGATTTCTGGTGCTCCGAAAATGGGCAGCGCAGCATCGGAAATCACTTCTGTGCCTGTCCAGCACCTGTCCAGCCCATGGACCAACGTCAGTGGAAATGATCTGGCCCACGGCCGGAAAAGGTTGCTGACGCCTGTTCTAATGAATGCCCTGCCCCAATGCACATTAATTCTACATCCATAGTAATATCTGGTATGGGGGAGCCAGTGGTTTTCAGACTAGTATCTAGCTGTGGCTATAAGAACAACACAGAATACCAATGCTGGCATTAGTAGCAATGCAATCTCTCATATAACCCAAGTAAGCTGTTTGCCTACTAAAAGAAGTCCAGGGTGCCTTCATTCATGGAATCATAAGATTTTAGAGTTGAAAGAGATGTTGGAGCACACCTAGTCCCATGCAGGAATCTTGTAACTATGGCATCCTTGAGCAATGGTAATCTAGCCACTGCTCAGACGCTTCCAGCTAAGGTATTCAAGAAACCCTAACCCAAGAAACAAACAATTACAACATAAATATACGTACATGATATAAATAAACACGAATACCTGCCAAGTTAGGATTATGTATTGTACATACAATATAAATGCTTTTTTACATTTTTAATGCTGATTTGAGAAAAGAACCCCCAAAACCAATTTAAAGAAAAGAACACACAAAAACACTGTTTCTAAAATAATTTTCTCTCTTTTTTTCCATTGAAAAGCCAAATATGTAGAAAAGCTAAGGGCAAAGAAATATTATGGCAATACTGAAAGAGAATATAGTTAGTTTTATTTTTGGCAAACATGGGCATTGGAAATGCATTTAATGTACTAAAAGTCAAAGGTCTCTAGCAAGTAAGTCAGTCCCTTGGACTGAACCTCTACTGCCCTGGAAGGAGCAATGAAAGAAATCATAGATTTTCTTTCTCTCCCTGTCAGAATCCTTTTTATTCCTGTTTTGATCAACCTTCCTTTATAGTTTTCCTCTTCTTGCAACCTTGCCATTTGTATTCCCTGCTTCTCCCATAGAGCACAAGTCAGCACTCTACTAATTTTTTGTGCTCCAAAAATGTCAGCAGGTCAGGTTAAGGTTAAATCATCTTCCCACACTTGCCTGCCTTGCATTTGGTCTCGAATTGCTTTATTTGGTCCCCACTTCATACTAAAGAGTTATGATGCTCTCTAAGCTTCCAGCAAAAAAAGACAAAGTTTGTTAGTGTCCCACCATTTTGAAAACCGTGGCACACTAAAACATACATTTTTTGCATTGTGGCCCTGTGATACCCCAATGCTAGATATAGTGTTGTGCCCAATAGGCCCTCCTTGGGGACATTGTAACTTTGCAGTGCAGAGTATCCTAGACCCACTGAGATAATATAACTGTGTAGGATAATATCAATGCCTAGATATTATTATAGTTGTAGACTATTGGATATACGTCACTTGCATTAAGATAAGTTTTGACAAGCATACAATCCTGTGTTTCAATATGAGCTCATGATTTGATGGTAGTATCAGCACCATAAGTGCCAGCTCCTAGGGGCCAAGGCAGTTTCGATCCCCCTGATTTCTCAAGGTTCAGAGGGCATTCAGCAGCACCCCCTGGCTCCTCACAATGTCACACAAGCAACACCAGGATGTCCTATCAGGCCCCCTTGGTCAACTTGAGAAAATGGCACCTCTGGTCACCACAATGACAGTGTAACACAGGGTTTCCCAAACTTGGGTCGCCAGCTGTTTTTGGACTACAATTCCCATCATCCCAGACCACTGGTCCTGCTAGCTATAGATGATGGGAGTTGTAGTCCAAAAACAGCTGGAGACCCAAATTTGGGAAACCCTGGGGTAACACTAAGTTTCGGGGCTGGATCCAGATGTAAGTAAGTCATGCTTTAGGCCGGTTGAAAACAGTGGCGCTTAAGCTACTCATGACTAGCTATTAAGCATGACTAACTTCGCCTAGATCAACCCTTTGTTTTTTCAGTGTCACCACCTCTAAAGCCTGGTAGGAATGAAAGCAGTGAGTGACCAAACAGGTCAATGTGGGATGATATTGGTCTACTTTATTCCTAATAAAAGCCCCTTTTATCTAGGAATGTTAGGAACTTAAATGACATATGACTTCATCATAATTCTTCATATTGAAAATATATATTTCATCACAGCCTTGTGCCTTTTAAGACCAGGCACTGCTTTTTTTGTGCAGATCAGAGCTAGGAAGGTACAATTTACAGCACTTTCTGAGGTCCTGCTTGCAAGTTTCCCCACAAGCAATGGGTTGGTCGTTGTGAGAACATGGTGCTGGACTAGATGGGCCATTGGTCAGATCCAGCAGGCTTTTCTTGTCTTCTTACTTTGGGACAAGTCCTTAATCCTTCCACTGCCTCCTGGTCTTTTCCTACAACTCCTCACTACCACTGGAAACAGCCTTAAGTTGCCCTTGAAAGTTTTCAGAGGTTTTGCCTCAATAAAGCTTTAGATTTTTTTGCTTGGGAAACACTTAAATAAATATGTGCAAAAGTCCCTCCAAATAATATTGCCAAATAAAAATTATTTTAAAATACCATTGCATATTCTTGGGTGCTTTGGGTAAGCATGAAATGTCAGAGTCACACCAGGAGAAATTCAGTAGAAATTTCCAGACAACCTATTTATTGAATATCTGTTCTGCTTTGTTTGCAGGGAAATTACATGACAGTAAGCAATAATAATAATAATAATAATAATAAATAATAATAATAATAATAATAATAATAATAATAATAATAATTTTTATTTGTACCCCGCCCATCTGGCTGAGTCTCCCCAGCCACTCTGGGTGGCTCCCAATCAAATATTAAAACAATACAGCATTAGCACAATTACAAAAGTCACAAACAATACATAAGCCACATCAAACAATACACAACAGAATGGAAAACAATTTCCACATAAATCAAAATCTAAAACTAAGAATACAGCCTTAATACAGTTTAAAATAACATAGGTAAAAAATAACGATGAAGCCATTACTTACCTACTGCACTCTCAATTTCTTTCCCCCCACTATTTCCCACATCTCCAACTCCTTGTGCCTAGTGCAGGAGTAGGGAATCTCTGGCCCGTGCACAAAAGTTGGGCTACTATATATCCTCATATGAGCCTAGTTTGGACAGGACATGTCTACCTGAAATAGACTTGTTCTATGGTAGGGTTGCCATACGTCTGGAATTTCCTGGACATACATGGAAGACTGTAATCCAAAGCAGTGTCCGGGTAGAAATCTGCCCCCTCCCTCCAAAAATAGGGAAATCCAGATGTATGGCAAAAATAGCTCAATATAGCTCAAAAACAGAAATTTTGTTTTGCAGTTTTGCAAAAGCTCGACAACTTTGCCAAAGAAAGCTCACCAACCTTTGTGTCCAGATTTTTACTTTTTGAAATATGGCAACCCTAATCTACAATAAAACAATAAACAGGGTGGTGATACAATGGCTACTGCAATAGACACGAGATAATATCACCAAGGCAGCTATCTGTAAACAAACTATAAACACCTATAAAATGGCAAAAGTAGTGTCTTTCCAAAACAGGTTAACAAACTGTAGGTTAACAAACTGTAGGACATCAGCCTCTTTCTATGTTCCTCCCAATGGAAACATGCTGATGGGGACAGAAATATCCCTGCTTGAAATCATCTATATACTGTCTTCATTTTTATATTGTTTACTACAAAGCTCAATGACTAAGCCCTTTGGGGATGAAGCGTCTGATTACCAGAGCGACATCTGAGCACTGAACCACTGATATATCACAACTGGACTCTTTATTTACTGTGTTTGCAATCATTTAAGATAAAACCTATTTTGGAAAGAAACTACTTTTGCCATTTTATGGGCGTTAATTGTTTGTTTAGAGATAGTTGGTGATATTATCTTGTGTCTATTGCAGTAACCCTAATCTACGGCAGTTGGGGGAATGGCAAGGGCAGAATTGGGCTTATAGGGGATTTCCTCAGAACTTCCTAAGCACCAGGCAATCAGCTCGGGAAGAGCTGTGCAAGGGCTTCCCACAAATCCCTTTTGTCCCTTACCTGTGCTTTCAGGTCTTGTGGTTTGTTCTTGGGAAGCACCAAACACAACAATTGGAAATATCGATGATCTCCGGCGGGCTAGGGACAAAGGTGAGAGCTGTTTCCTGGTCCTGCTGGATCTCTCAGCGGCTTTTGACACCATCGACCATAACATCCTTCTGGACCGTCTAGAGGGTTTGGGAGCTGGGGGCACTGTCATACAGTGCTTCCGCTCCTTCCTCCTGGGCTGTGTTCAGAAAGTGGTGGTGGGGGGATGAGTGTTCAGACCCCTGGCCTCTCACTTGTAGAGTGCCTCAGGGTTCTGTCCTCTCCCCCATGCTTGTTAACATCTACATGCAGCTGCTGGGAGAGATCATCAGGGGGTTTGGGCTGGGTGTCCATCAGTATGCGGATGATACCCAGCTCTACCTCTCTTTCAAATCAGAACCAGTGAAGGCGATGAAGGTCCTGTGTGAGTGCTTCCTCTGGGAACAACTGCACCTACCTTAGCATATCTGCATACCCAGATGAAGGAATGCAGGGAATTCCTCTGCTATATCTTTCAATTTCTCTTGTGCAAATGGTGTCTTTATTCTGTCACAAAAGCCTACGGTATAAATAAAAAAGGCAAATGAAAAGCAGAATGTGAGTTGCATGATAACGGGAATGTGGGGAGTAGATTTCAAACATCTGAAGGTGTGTGGCCAGATGGTCCTCAAGAATCAAGTCACTCAAAATGTTGGTTCCTTAAATAAACACAAGGCATGTTTGTTCTGAAATATGACATTGCTGAAGTTGGAATGAATCCCTCCCCACAAAGACTACATCCAGGAGAAGAAATCCTAGGCTTGGAGGAGATTTTAATTTGGTCCACATTTTTAAGCAAGGCAATTTGCACCTCTTGGCCTAATACACAGATTGGTATGCAAAAATCCATTGGGATTTCACACTTCTCTGAATTTTACAATACTGTTCTCGGCTCAAAAAATGCTTTTTAGGTTTTTTTTTAAGTGTTAAAAGACATGTGTTTTAGGAGAAAATACATTTATAAATTCATAGGTCGGAATAAAATATGTATCAAAATATAATATTTAAACTTTTTTTTAAAAAGTTTATTTTTAAAACTTATTTTTGGTCTTATGGATGGACACATGTGAAATTGATCTGTCTATCCCTAGTAAATCTACAGGAAATAGGATACAAAGTTTGGAATAGGGGCAGTCACAAGACCTTGTAATCAAAATAGCACTAAGTCCCTTATTCCATTAGCATAAGGATTTACCCTTGTGTGACAGGGGTTCGATTCATCCCCACTCCTCCCCTGCCCACCCGCCGTGTATCTATTCTGGGGTTTTCTCCAACCATCCAGAGCAGATTTGGGGTACACACAGGGGGAGGAGAAAGTTACTTTGCAGAAGAGTATATCCTTGCTCTCATGGAATGAGGGCATTGGACACTGCCCCGTGTTTTAATGATACCAGCATTCTACTGCCAGAACCATCAAAGAAGAGAATGCTAAGCAGTCAAGGGATGGAGGGGAAACATGATATCTAACAGGGCTTTTTGTGACTACAATGACCTCAACATGGACATCATGTGAGTTTGTTGGGATGACCACCAGGCTCATAACTAAGCAGAACCTAGGCAATGCTGGTGTTTCTGAGAACCAGTTTTGCCATGTGAGAAGATGTGCATGATTTCTGTGGTTTTGGGTGTGACAAAAAAGAGAGAGAGCTGCTATAAATCACACTTGACTACAAACTTGGGAGGTTTCCATACTCCATCAAGATACTTGCATGAGGGCTACTGTAACTGTGCACTAGCCCATAGTGTTAGCAGGAGAGGAAGATGGTCATAAGATGGAGTTTAAGGAATACAGGATATATAAGTCTTGATGAGAAAAGTTAAAACTGAGAAGAGAATTCCCAGCTGATAACACTTGGCTCCAAATTGGAAGTGTGTGTGTATAAGAGGGTAAAGGGGGAGTCATTTTTGTTTCCCAGACAGCATCTGCAAGACAAGAGACTGGAGAATTGACTGAAAAGAACACTTTTTGAAGAATGCATGTGCAATTCTTATAATATAAAATAAAATAAAATGGCAAGTGTTGAATCCAAAGAAGTCACTGCATGAGTGGAACGGTCACCCATTCTAGATGTTCACAATTGAGTTCCCTTGCACAACTCTAAATTAGGGTAGCAATAATGGTTGGTGTGCAGGGATGCACTTCTCACCTGACCTCCCTGCGGATGAGTTGCTGCTGCATACCAGGACAGAGACGAAGTGGGTGAGGTGGTAGCAAGGTTGGCGTGATGTAAACACATCAGCATAGCCAATCCAGTGTTCCTGCTGATACATTTACACTGCACTGACGTCACTGCCAGCTTTTCCTTCCCTCTCTCCATCCTGCTATGCAGGGGTAATTCAGTCACAGGGAGGTCAGATGAGTGGTGTAGCTGCTCCTGCTCCTATGGTGCAAGGATATTTGGGAAGGTTTATTATCCCCCCTCCCAAAAATATACCTTTTTTAATTTATAATTTCTGTTTAAGAGCATTGTGATTCTTATGTCATATCTACTCTTCAGAGTTCATAATTATTATAATCATATGAATAGACAGGTGATACCTTTCACACCAAAGGATTCATGAGTTAATCTACGAAGCATTAGCTGCAGAAAACTCGGCAGGCTTACAGACTCTTTTGTGAAGGTGCAAGCCCGTCTTTTGTGACTAACAGATTTCTAGTTCCGTATGAGACTAGAATCAAGAAGGGTAATTTTTGCTGTCAATTTCTGGCATTCTTTTGAACACTCTGTCATGTTCTATCAGCGCAGTCATGAAATTAGTGTAAAGAGTAGAAAGCTTTTGTAATGATGACTGAGGATTTCGCTGCCAAGAACTCAGCTATGATAAACATGAAAGAAATCACTCTTTTATACAGTTTTTTAAGATTTCAAATTATTTAAAACACTAAACGGTATGATAAATGCTCCTAGTATTACCACCAACTGTTGTTATATTTTTTCCTCTTTTGCGTCACGTTCATCCTTTCTTTTTCAACAGAAGAGGACACACTCAAAGAAATAAATACATTAGAGAGAACGCCAATGTAAACAGCTGCCAGCTAAGAAAAATCACTGACATGTTTAGATCATGACTAACTGACATTTGCTCCCCCTCTTCCCAGTTTAGCCTGTGAAATATGTGAATCAATAGGAGTATGGAGTTAAATTATACTACTATGATAATGTCACGACGATGCCCAGATGGAAAATAGCATTGATGCAGTAGAATATTTTACAATTTGCGTTGTCGTTCTATATAGATTCCAGCACTATGTAGAGGAAGCTACCATATTCAGTATCACACTGAAGCCAGTATTTATCTACTCCAGAATCACAACGAAGCCATCTACTCTAAATAGCAGCCATTTCCCAAGGTGCTAGGAAGCAGTTAGTTCCTGCTACCTGAGGTCTTTCAATTTGAGACTCTGTGCATTGAATGAAGCACCTTCTGCATCCCCCCCCCCCCCGGTTGCTCTAGCACTGAGCATTTGCTCTAGCACTGGGACCTTGCCAATTGCCACTGAATATTATCTAAAGTGATAGCATTTCATTATCACACACATTATTCATTTCATTATCACATAATGTGTATAACGAATTCACTGCCAATAACAGACTAATACAGCTCAGTTGGATTTGGTTTAATTATATCTATTTCCAGATTTTTAAATATCCCAATGCTGTGGGTTAATGGAAAATTTTAAGACACCATTCACTGTGTTTCCTGTGCTTGCATGTCCATGTTTGCTTATTTGTATTAGCTTGGTGGTGGTGTTTTTATTTGCCACTTGTCTTTTATTTAATAAGCAAAATATAAAATGAAATGAAGGGGAGATCTGTGCCTCCTTAGCTGGAGGCCACAGAAAACACTTATTAATGCAGATTGAAGTCATGCAATAATTTGTGAGTCATTTGCCTCTCCTCATTGCATAAGCAGACCCTCACATTGTTATTCCAGCTATTACCACAGTCTAAGCTTGAAAAAAGAGACATGGTACATAATTTTGTAAACTAAGAAATCTTTAATAAAAAAATAAATTTTAAAAAAGAAAGGAAAGACTCTTTCAACAATTGATACTCATTTTAATGTAGCTAGCCACTGAAATGATACTACCTCTATATCAGTGCTCCCCAACCTTTTTATTGCCGCGGACCAGTCAACGTTTGATAATTTTACCGCGGCCCGCTGAGGGGGGGGGGACGTTGATTGTTTATATTTTATTTAGATTGTTTTGATTTAATAATTTTAATTTAATTGTATTTAAATGTTCCTTGGGCGGCCCGGTACCAATTGATCCACGGACCGGTACCGGTCCGTGGCCCGGGGGTTGAGGACCACTGCTCCATACAACAAATAGTCTTCTGGCACCTTAAAAATTAACAAGTTTTTATGCCATAAACTTCCCTGGACTACAGTCCACTTAATCAGATGCACGAAGCATTATCCTCATATCCTGAGTTACATAAAGATATATGCATGTGTAA